>NW_025959635.1:0-52434 GCF_023159225.1 Perognathus longimembris pacificus
AGCTACTGCTTTTCTTAATCTCAGTGTAGATATTTACTGATAAACAGCTACCTACGCAGCATGTTCATGTCGTACTTAAATGAGCTTTTATCTCTCTCCCCTCACCACAAATCAGATTCTTCTGAGGAGTTCCCAGTACATTATCCTTTCCCCTGTGTAATTACCTTAACAAGCTCCAGCTGTTTTTATTCTCAGAAGGTTTACTCCCTGATATACAGCTGCCTACCCCCTTCGTAAGTGCAGGTCCTAAATGAGCTTTTTTCTCTGTTCCCTCACCACAATCCAGATTCTTTTGGGGAGTTGCCAGTAGAGTAACCATACCAGGAAGTACTTAATTTATTAAGGTACTGCTTTTCTTAATCTCAGTGGAGATAATTACTGATAAACAGCTACCTACGCAGCATGTTCATGACGTTCCTAAATGAGCTTTTATCTCTCTCCCCTCACCACAAATCAGATTCGTCTGAGGAGGTCCCAGTACATTTTCCTTTCCCCTGTGTAATTACCTTAACAAGCTCCAGCTATTTTTATTCTCAGAAGGTTTACTCCCTGATATACAGGTGCCTACCCCTTTCGTAAGTGCAGGTCCTAAATGAGCTTTTTTCTGTGTTCCCTCAGCACAATCCAGATTCTTTTGGGGAGTTACCAGTACAGTAACCATACCAGGAATTACTTAATTTATTAAGCTACTGCTTTTCTTAATCTCAGTGGAGATATTTACTGATAAACAGCTACCTACGGAGCATGTTCATGTCGTTCCTAAATGAGCATTTATCTCTCTCCCCTCACCACAAATCAGATTCTTCTGAGGAGTTCCCAGTACATTATCCTTTCCCCGGTTTAATTACCTTAACAAGCTCCAGCTGTTTTCATTCTCAGAAGGTTTACTCCCTGATATACTGCTGCCTACCCCCTTCGTAAGTGCAGGTCATAAATGAGCTTTTTTCTCTGTTCCCTCACCACAATCCAGATTCTTTTGGGGAGTTACCAGTACAGTAACCATACCAGGAAGTACTTAATTTATTAAGCTACTGTTTTTCTTAATATCAGTGGAGATATTTACTGATAAACAGCTACCTACGCAGCATGTTCATGTCGTTACTAAATGAGCTTTTATCTCTCTACCCTCACCACAAATCAGATTATTCTGAGGAGTTCCCAGTATATTATCCTTTCCCCTGTTTAATTACCTGAACAAGCTCCAGCTGTTTTTATTCTCAGAAGGTTTACTCCCTGATATATAGCTGCCTACCCCCTTCTTAAGTGCAGGTCCTAAATGAGCTTTGTTCTCTGTTCCCTCACCACAATCCAGATTCTTTTGGGAGTTACCAGTACAGAAACCATACCAGGAAGTACTTAATTTATTAAGCTACTGCTTTTCTTAATCTCAGTGGAGATATTTACTGATAAACAGCTACCTACGAAGCATGTTCATGTCGTTCCTAAATGAGCTTTTATCTCTCTCCCCTCACCACAAATCAGATTCTTCTGAGGAGTTCCCAGTACATTATCCTTTCAACTGTGTAATTACCTTAACCAGCTCCAGCTGTTTTTATTCTCAGAAGCGATACTCCCTGATATACAGTTGCCTACCCCCTTCGTAAGTGCAGGTCCTAAATGAGCTTTTTTCTCTGTTCCCTCACCACAATCCAGATTCTTTTGGGGAGTTACCAGTACAGTAACCATACCAGGAAGTACTTAATTTATGAAGCTACTGCTTTTCTTAATCTCAGTGGAGATATTTACTGATAAACAGCTACCTACCCAGCATGTTCATGTCGTTCCTAAATGAGCTTTTATCTCTCTCCCCTCACCACAAATCAGATTCTTCTGAGGAGTTCCCAGTACATTATCCTTTCCCCTGTGTAATTACCTTCACAAGCTCCAGCCGTTTTTATTCTCACAAGGTTTACTCCCTGATATACAGCTGCCTACCCCCTTCGAATGTGCAGGTCATAAATGAGCTTTTTTCTCTGTTCCCTCACCACAATCCAGATTCTTTTGGGGAGTTACCAGTACAGTAACCATACCAGGAAGTTCTTAATTTTTTAAGCTACTGCTTTTCTTAATCTCAGTGGAGATATTTACTGATAAACAGCTACCTACGCAGCATGTTCATGTCCTTCCTAAATGAGCTTTTATCTCTCTCCCCTCACCACAAATCAGATTCTTCTGAGGAGTTCCCAGTACATTATCCTTTCCCCTGTGTAATTACCTTAACAAGCTCCAGCTGTTTTTATTCTCAGAAGGTTTACTCCCTGATATACAGCTGCCTACCCCCTTCGTAAGTGCAGGTCCTAAATGAGCTTTTTTCTCTGTTCCTCACCACAATCCAGATTCTTTTGGGAGTTACCAGTACAGTAACCATACCAGGAAGTACTTAATTTATTAAGCTACTGCTTTTCTTAATCTCAGTGGAGATATTTACTGATAAACAGCTACCTAAGCAGCATGTTCATGTCGTTCCTAAATGAGCTTTTATCTCTCTCCCCTCACCACAAATCAGATTCTTCTGAGGAGTTCCCAGTACATTATCCTTTCCCCTGTGTAATTACCTTAACAAGCTCCAGCTGTTTTTATTCTCAGAAGGTTTACTCTCTGATATACAGCTGCCTACCCCCTTGGTAAGTGCAGGTCCTAAATGAGCTTTTTTCTCTGTTCCCTCACCACAATCCAGATTCTTTTGGGGAGTTACCAGTACAGTAACCATACCAGGAAGTACTTAATTTATTAAGGTACTGCTTTTCTTAAACTCAGTGGAGATATTTACTGATAAACAGCTACCTACGCAGCATGTTCATGTCGTTCCTAAATGAGCTTTTATCTCTCTCCCCTCACCACAAATCAGATTCTTCTGAGGAGTTCCCAGTACATTATCCTTTCCCCTGTGTAATTACCTTAACAAGCTCCAGCTGTTTTTATTCTCAGAAGGTTTACTCCCTGATATACAGCTGCCTACCCCCTTCGTAAGTGCAGGTCCTAAATGAGCTTTTTTCTCTGTTCCCTCACCACAATCCAGATTCTGTTGGGGAGTTACCAGTACAGTAACCATACCAGGAAGTACTTAATTTATTAAGCTACTGCTTTTCTTAATCTCAGTGGAGATATTTACTGATAAACAGCTACCTAGGCAGCATGATCATGTCGTTCCTAAATGAGCTTTTATCTCTCTCCCCTCACCACAAATCAGATTCTTCTGAGGAGTTCCCAGTACATTATCCTTTCCCCTGTGTAATTACCTTAACAAGCTCCAGCTGTTTTTATTCTCAGAAGGTTTACTCCCTGATATACAGCTGCCTACCCCCTTCGTAAGTGCAGGTCCTAAATGAGCTTTTTTCTCTGTTCCCTCACCACAATCCAGATTCTTTTGGGGAGTTACCCGTACAGTAGCCATACCAGGAAGTACTTAATTTATTAAACTACTGCTTTTCTTAATCTCAGTGGAGATATTTACTGATAAACAGCTACCTACGCAGCATGTTCATGTCGTTCCTAAATGAGCTTTTATCTCTCTCCCCTCACCACAAATCAGATTCTTCTGAGGAGTTCCCAGTACATTATCCTTTCCCCTGTGTAATTACCTTAACAAGCTCCAGCTGTTTTTATTCTCAGAAGGTTTACTCCCTGATATACAGCTGCCTACCCCCTTCGTAAGTGCAGGTCCTGAATGAGCTTTTTTCTCTGTTCCCTCACCACAATCCAGATTCTTTTGGGGAGTTACCAGTACAGTAACCATACCAGGAAGTACTTAATTTATTAAGCTACTGCTTTTCTTAATCTCAGTGGAGATATTTACTGATAAACAGCTACCTACGCTGCATGTTCATGTCGTTCCTAAATGAGCTTTTATCTCTCTCCCCTCACCACAAATCAGATTCTTCTGAGGAGTTCCCAGTACATTATCCTTTCCCCTGTGTAATTACCTTAACAAGCTCCAGCTGTTTTTATTCTCAGAAGGTTTACTCCCTGATATACAGCTGCCTAACCCCTTCGTAAGTGCAGGTCCTAAATGAGCTTTTTTCTCTGTTCCCTCACCACAATCCAGATTCTTTTGGGGAGTTACCAGTACAGTAACCATACCAGGAAGTACTTAATTTATTAAGCTACTGCTTTTCTTAATCTCAGTGGAGATATTTACTGATAAACAGCTACCTACGCAGCATGTTCATGTCGTTCCTAAATGAGCTTTTATCTCTCTCCCCTCACCACAAATCAGATTCTTCTGAGGAGTTCCCAGTACATTATCCTTTCCCCTGTGTAATTACCTTAACAAGCTCCAGCTGTTTTTATTCTCAGAAGGTTTACTCCCTGGTATACAGCTGCCTACCCCCTTCGTAAGTGCAGGTCCTAAATGAGCTTTTTTCTCTGTTCCCTCACCACAATCCAGATTCTTTTGGGGAGTTACCCGTACAGTAACCATACCAGGAAGAACTTAATTTATTAAGCTACTGCTTTTCTTAATCTCAGTGTAGATATTTACTGATAAACAGCTACCTACGCAGCATGTTCATGTCGTACTTAAATGAGCTTTTATCTCTCTCCCCTCACCACAAATCAGATTCTTCTGAGGAGTTCCCAGTACATTATCCTTTCCCCTGTGTAATTACCTTAACAAGCTCCAGCTGTTTTTATTCTCAGAAGGTTTACTCCCTGATATACAGCTGCCTACCCCCTTCGTAAGTGCAGGTCCTAAATGAGCTTTTTTCTCTGTTCCCTCACCACAATCCAGATTCTTTTGGGGAGTTGCCAGTAGAGTAACCATACCAGGAAGTACTTAATTTATTAAGGTACTGCTTTTCTTAATCTCAGTGGAGATAATTACTGATAAACAGCTACCTACGCAGCATGTTCATGACGTTCCTAAATGAGCTTTTATCTCTCTCCCCTCACCACAAATCAGATTCGTCTGAGGAGGTCCCAGTACATTTTCCTTTCCCCTGTGTAATTACCTTAACAAGCTCCAGCTATTTTTATTCTCAGAAGGTTTACTCCCTGATATACAGGTGCCTACCCCTTTCGTAAGTGCAGGTCCTAAATGAGCTTTTTTCTGTGTTCCCTCAGCACAATCCAGATTCTTTTGGGGAGTTACCAGTACAGTAACCATACCAGGAATTACTTAATTTATTAAGCTACTGCTTTTCTTAATCTCAGTGGAGATATTTACTGATAAACAGCTACCTACGGAGCATGTTCATGTCGTTCCTAAATGAGCATTTATCTCTCTCCCCTCACCACAAATCAGATTCTTCTGAGGAGTTCCCAGTACATTATCCTTTCCCCGGTTTAATTACCTTAACAAGCTCCAGCTGTTTTCATTCTCAGAAGGTTTACTCCCTGATATACTGCTGCCTACCCCCTTCGTAAGTGCAGGTCCTAAATGAGCTTTTTTCTCTGTTCCCTCACCACAATCCAGATTCTTTTGGGGAGTTACCAGTACAGTAACCATACCAGGAAGTACTTAATTTATTAAGCTACTGTTTTTCTTAATATCAGTGGAGATATTTACTGATAAACAGCTACCTACGCAGCATGTTCATGTCGTTACTAAATGAGCTTTTATCTCTCTACCCTCACCACAAATCAGATTATTCTGAGGAGTTCCCAGTATATTATCCTTTCCCCTGTTTAATTACCTGAACAAGCTCAGCTGTTTTTATTCTCAGAAGGTTTACTCCCTGATATACAGCTGCCTACCCCCTTCTTAAGTGCAGGTCCTAAATGAGCTTTTTCTCTGTTCCCTCACCACAATCCAGATTCTTTTGGGAGTTACCAGTACAGAAACCATACCAGGAAGTACTTAATTTATTAAGCTACTGCTTTTCTTAATCTCAGTGGAGATATTTACTGATAAACAGCTACCTACGAAGCATGTTCATGTCGTTCCTAAATGAGCTTTTATCTCTCTCCCCTCACCACAAATCAGATTCTTCTGAGGAGTTCCCAGTACATTATCCTTTCAACTGTGTAATTACCTTAACCAGCTCCAGCTGTTTTTATTCTCAGAAGCGATACTCCCTGATATACAGTTGCCTACCCCCTTCGTAAGTGCAGGTCCTAAATGAGCTTTTTTCTCTGATACCTCACCACAATCCAGATTCTTTTGGGGAGTTACCGGTACAGTAACCATACCAGGAAGTACTTAATTTATTAAGCTACTGCTTTTCTTAATCTCATTGGAGATATTTACTGATAAACAGCTACCTACGCAGCATGTTCATGACGTTCCTAAATGAGCTTTTATCTCTCTCCCTCACCACAAATCAGATTCTTCTGAGGAGTTCCCAGTACATTATCCTTTCCCCTGTGTAATTACCTTAACAAGCTCCAGCTGTTTTTATTCTCAGAAGGTTTACTCCCTGATATACAGCTGCCTACCCCCTTCATAAGTGCATGTCCTAAATGAGCTTTTTTCTCTGTTCCCTCAGCACAATCAGATTCTTTTGGGGAGTTACCAGTACAGTAACCATACCAGGAAGTACTTAATTTATTAAGCTACTGCTTTTCTTAATCTCAGTGGAGATATTTACTGATAAACAGCTACCTACGCAGCATGTTCATGTCGTTCCTAAATGAGCTTTTATCTCTCTCCCTCACACAAATCAGATTCTTCTGGGGAGTTCCCAGTGCAGTACCATACCAGGAAGTACTGTAATTATTAACAAGCTCCAGCTTTTTATTCTCAGGGGAGATATTTACTGATATACAGCTGCCTACTTCGTAAGTGCAGGTCCTAAATGAGCTTTTTCTCTGTTCCCTCACCAAATCCAGATTCTTTTGGGGAGTTACCAGTACAGTAACCATACCAGGAAGTACTTAATTTATTAAGCTACTGCTTTTCTTAATTCAGTGGAGATATTTACTGATAAACAGCTACGCATGCAGCATGTTCATGTCGTTCCTATATGACCTTTTATCTCTCTCCCCTCACCACAAATCAGATTCTTCTGAGGAGTTCCCAGTACATTATCCTTTCCCCTGTTTAATTACCTTAACCAGCTCCAGCTGTTTTTATTCTCAGAAGCGATACTCCCTGATATACAGCTGCCTACCCACTTCGTAAGTGCAGGTCGTAAATGAGCTTTTTTCTCTGTTACCTCACCACAATCCAGATTCTTTTGGGGAGTTACCAGTACAGTAACCATACCAGGAAGTACTTAATTTATTAAGCTACTGCTTTTCTTAATCTCAGTGGAGATATTTACTGATAAACAGCTACCTACGCAGCATGTTCATGTCGTTCCTAAATGAGCTTTTATCTCTCTCCCCTCATCACAAATGAGATTCTTCTGAGGAGTTCCCAGTACATTATCCTTTCCCCTGTGTAATTACCTTAACCAGCTCCAGCTGTTTTTATTCTCAGAAGCGATACTCCCTGATATACAGCTGCCTACCCCCTTCGTAAGTGCAGGTCCTAAATGAGCTTTTTTGTCTGTTCCCTCACCACATTCCAGATTCTTTTGGGGAGTTACCAGTACAGTAACTATACCAGGAAGTACTTAATTTATTAATCTACTGCTTTTCTTAATCTCAGTGGAGATATTTACTGATAAACAGCTACCTATGCAGCATGTTCATGTCGTTCCTAAATGAGCTTTTATCTCTCTCCCCTCATCACAAATCAGATTCTTCTGAGGAATTCCCAGTACATTATCCTTTCCCCTGTGTCATTACCTTAACAAGCTCCAGCTGTTTTTATTCTCAGAAGGTTTACTCCCTGATATACAGCTGCCTACCCCCTTCGTATGTGCAGGTCCTAAATGTGCTTTTTTCTCTGTTCCCTCAGCAAAATTCAGATTCTTTTGGGGAGTTACCAGTACAGTAACCATACCAGGACGTACTTAATTTATTAAGCTACTGCTTTTCTTAATCTCAGTGGATATATTTACTGATAAACAGCTACCTACGCAGCATGCTCATGTCGTTCCTAAATGAGCTCTTTCCTCTGTTGCCTCACCACTATCCAGATTCTTTTGGGGAGTTACCAGTACAGTAACCATACCATGAAGTACTTAATTTACTAAGCTACTGCTTTTCTTAATCTCAGTGGAGATATTTAATGATAAACAGCTACCTACACAGCATGTTCATGTCGTTCCTAAATAAGCTTTTTTCTCTGTTCCCTCACAAGAATCCAGATTCTTTTGGGGAGTTACCAGTACAGTAACCATACCAGGAGGTACTTAATTATTAAGCTACTGCTTTTCTTAATCTCAGTGGAGATATTTACTGATAAACAGCTACCTACGCAGCATGTTCATGTCGTTCCTAAATGAGCTTTTTTCTCTGTTCCCTCACCACAATCCAGATTCTTTTGGGGAGTTACCAGTACAGTATCCAATACCAGGAAGTACTTAATTTATTAAGCTACTGCTTTTCTTAATCTCAGTGGAGATATTTACTGAAAAACAGGTACTATGCAGGATGTGCATGTCGTTCCTAAATGAGCTTTTATCTCTCTTCCCTCACCACAAATCAGATTCTACTGAGGAGTTCCCAGTACATTACCCTTTCCCGTGTAATTACCTTAACAAGCTCCAGCTGTTTTATTCTCAAAAGCGATACTCCCTGATATACAGCTGCCTACCCCCTTCGTAAGTGCGGGTCCTAAATGAGCTTTTTTCTCTGTTCTCTCACCACAATCCAGATTCTTTTGGGGAGTTACCAGTACTGTAACCATACCATGAAGTTCTTAATTTATTAAGCTACTGCTTTTCTTAATCTCAGTGGAGATATTTACTGATAAACAGCTACCTACGCAGCATGTTCATGTCGTTCCTAAATGAGCTTTTATCTCTCTCCCCTCATCACAAATCAGATTCTTCTGAGGAGTTCCCCGTACATTATCCTTTCCCCTGTGTAATTACCTTAACAAGCTCCAGCTGTTTTTATTCTCAGACGGTTTACTCCCTGATATACAACTGTCTACCACCTTCCTAAGTGCAGGTCCTAAATGAGCTTTTTTCTCTGTTCCCTCACCACAATCCAGATTCTTTTGGGGAGTTACCAGTACAGTAACCATACCAGGAAGTACTTAATTTATTAAGCTACTGCTTTTCTTAATCTCAGTGGAGATATTTACTGATAAACAGCTACCTACGCAGCATGTTCATGTCGTTCCTAAATGAGCTTTTATCTCTCTCCCCTCACCACAAATCAGATTCTTCTGAGGAGTTCCCAGTACATTATCCTTTCCCCTGTGTAATTACCTTAACAAGCTCCAGCTGTTTTTATTCTCAGAAGGTTTACTCCCTGATATACAGCTGCCTACCCCTTCGTAATTGCAGGTCCTAAATGAGCTTTTTTCTCTGTTCCCTCACCACAATCCAGATTCTTTTGGGGAGTTACCAGTACAGTAACCATACCAGGAAGTACTTAATTTATTAAGCTACTGCTTTTCTTAATCTCAGTGGAGATATTTACTGATAAACAGCTACCTATGCAGCATGTTCATGTCGTTCCTAAATGAGCTTTTATCTCTCTCCCCTCATCACAAATCAGATTCTTCTGAGGAGTTCCCAGTACATTATCCTTTCCCCTGTGTAATTACCTTAACAAGCTCCAGCTGTTTTTATTCTCAGAAGGTTTACTCCCTGATATAAAGCTGCCTACCCCCTTCGTAAGTGCAGGTCCTAAATGAGATTTTTTCTCTGTTCCCTCACCACAATCCAGATTCTTTTGGGGAGTTACCAGTACAGTAACCATACCAGGAAGTACTTAATTTATTAAGCAACTGCTTTTCTTAATCTCAGTGGAGATATTTACTGATAAACAGCTACCTACGCAGCATGTTCATGTCGTTCCTAAATGAGCTTTTATCTCTCTCCCCTCACCACAAATCAGATTCTTCTGAGGAGTTCCCAGTACATTATCCTTTCCCCTGTGTAATTACCTTAACAAGCTCCAGCTGTTTTTATTCTCAGAAGATTTACTCCCTGATATACAGCTGCCTACCCCCTTCGTAAGTGCATGTCCTAAATGAGCTTTTTTCTCTGTTCCCTCAGCAAAATTCCAGATTCTTTTGGGGAGTTACCAGTACAGTAACCATACCAGGAAGTACTTAATTTACTAAGCTACTGCTTTTCTTAATCACAGTGGAGATATTTACTGATAAACAGCTACCTACGCAGCATGTTCATGTCGTTCCTAAATGAGCTTTTATCTCTCTCCCCTCACCACAAATCAGATTCTTCTGAGGAGTTCCCAGTACATTATCCTTTCCCCTGTGAAATTACCTTAACAATATCCAGCTGTTTTTTTTCTCAGAAGGTTTACTCCCTGATATACAGCTGCCTACCCCCTTCGTAAGTGCGGGTCCTAAATGAGCTTTTTCTCTGTTCTCTCACCACAATCCAGATTCTTTTGGGGAGTTACCAGTACTGTAACCATACCATGAAGTTCTTAATTTATTAAGCTACTGCTTTTCTTTATCTCAGTGGAGATATTTACTGATAAACAGCTACCTACGCAGCATGTTCATGTCGTTCCTAAATGAGCTTTTATCTCTCTCCCCTCACCACAAATCAGATTCTTCTGAGGAGTTCCCCGTACATTATCCTTTCCCCTGTGTAATTACCTTAACAAGCTCCAGCTGTTTTTATTCTCAGACGGTTTACTCCCTGATATACAACTGCTACCACCTTCCTAAGTGCAGGTCCTAAATGAGCTTTTTTCTCTGTTCCCTCACCACAATCCAGATTTTTTGGGGAGTTACCAGTACAGAAACCATACCAGGAAGTACTTAATTTATTAAGCTACTGCTTTTCTTAATCTCAGTGGAGATATTTACTGATAAACAGCTACCTACGCAGCATGTTCATGTCGTTCTTAAATGAGCTTTTATCTCTCTCCCCTCACCACTAATCCAGATTCTTCTGAGGAGTTCCCAGTACTTTATCCTTTCCCCTGTGTAATTACCTTAACAAGCTCCAGCTGTTTTTAATTCTCAGAAGGTTTACTCCCTGATATACAGCTCCTACCCCATTCGTAAGTGCAGGTCCTAAATGAGCTTTTTCTCTGTTCCCTCACCACAAATCCAGATTCTTTTGGGGAGTTACCAGTACAGTAACCATACCAGGAAGTACTTAATTTATTAAGCTACTGCTTTTCTTAATTCTCAGTGGAGATATTTACTGATAAACAGCTACCTATGCAGCATGTTCATGTCGTTCCTAAATGAGCTTTTATCTCTCTCCCCTCACCAAAAATCAGATTCTTCTGAGGAGTTCCCAGTACATTATCCTTTCCCCTGTGTAATTACCTTTACAAGCTCCTGCTTTTTAATTCTCAGAAGGTTTACTCCCTGATATAACAGCTCCTACCCCCTTCGTAAGTGCAGGTCCTAAATGAGCTTTTTCTCTGTTCCCTCACCACAATCCAGATTCTTTTGGGGAGTTACCAGTACAGTATCCATACCAAGAAGTACTTAATTATTAAGCAACTGCTTGTCTTAATCTCATGGAGATATTTCCTGATAAACAGCTACCTACGCAGCATGTTCATGTCGTTCCTAAATGAGCTTTTATCTCTCTCCCCTCACCACAAATCAGATTCTTCTGGGAGTTCCCCAGTACATTATCCTTTCCCCTGTGTAATTACCTTAACAAGCTCCAGCTGTTTTTATTCTCAGAGTTTACTCCTTGATATACAACTGCTACCACCTTCCTAAGTGCAGGTCCTAAATGAGCTTTTTTCTCTGTTCCCTCACCACAATCCAGATTCTTTTGGGGAGTTACCAGTACAGTAACCATACCAGGAAGTACTTAATTTATTAAGCTACTGCTTTTCTTAATCTCAGTGGAGATATTTACTGATATACAGCTACCTACGCATCATGTTCATGTCGTTCTTAAATGAGCTTTTATCTCTCTCCCCTCACCACAATCAGATTCTTCTGAGGAGTTCCCAGTACTTTATCCTTTCCCCTGTGTAATTACCTTAACAAGCTCCAGCTGTTTTTATTCTCAGAAGGTTTACTCCCTGATATACAGCTCCTACCCCATTCGTAAGTGCAGGTCCTAAATGAGCTTTTTTCTCTGTTCCCTCACCACAATCCAGATTCTTTTGGGGAGTTACCAGTACAGTAACCATACCAGGAAGTACTTAATTTATTAAGCTACTGCTTTTCTTAATCTCAGTGTAGATATTTACTGATAAACAGCTACCTATGCAGCATGTTCATGTCGTTCCTAAATGAGCTTTTATCTCTCTCCCTCACCACAAATCAGATTCTTCTGAGGAGTTCCCAGTCATTATCCTTTCCCCTGTGTAATTACCTTTACAAGCTCCAGCTCTTTTTATTCTCAGAAGGTTTACTCCCTGATATAACAGCTCCTACCCCCTTCGTAAATGCAGGTCCTAAATGAGATTTTTTCTCTGTTCCCTCACCACAATCCAGATTCTTTTGGGGAGTTACCAGTACAGTAACCATACCAGGAAGTACTTAATTTATTAAGCAACTGCTTGTCTTAATCTCATGGAGATATTTACTGATAAACAGCTACCTACGCAGCATGTTCATGTCGTTCCTAAATGAGCTTTTATCTCTCTCCCCTCACCACAAATCAGATTCTTCTGAGGAGTTCCCAGTACATTATCCTTTCCCCTGTGTAATTACCTTAACAAGCTCCAGCTGTTTTTATTCTCAAAGATTTACTCCCTGATATACAGCTGCCTACCCCCTTCGTAAGTGCATGTCCTAAATGAGCTTTTTTCTCTGTTCCCTCACCAAAATCAGATTCTTTTGGGGAGTTACCAGTACAGTAACCATACCAGAAGTACTTAATTTACTAAGCTACTGCTTTTCTTAATCACAGTGGAGATATTTACTGATAAACAGCTACCTACGCAGCATGTTCATGTCGTTCCTAAATGAGCTTTTATCTCTCTCCCCTCACCACAAATCAGATTCTTCTGAGGAGTTCCCAGTACATTATCCTTTCCCCTGTGAAATTACCTTAACAAGCTCCAGCTGTTTTTTTCTCAGAAGGTTTACTCCCTGATGTACAGCTGCCTACCCCCTTCGTAAGTGAAGGTCCTAAATGAGCTTTTTTCTCTGTTCCCTCACCAAATCCAGATTCTTTTGGGAGTTACCAGTACAGTAACCATACCAAGAAGTTCTTAATTTACTAAGCTACTGCTTTTCTTAATCTCAGTGGAGATATTTACTGATAAACAGCTACTACGCAGCATGTTCATGTCGTTCCTAAATGAGCTTTTTTCTCTGTTCCCTCACCACAATCCAGATTCTTTTGGGGAGTTACCAGTACAGTATCCATACAAGGAAGTACTTAATTTATTAAGCTACTGCTTTTCTTAATCTTAGTGGAGATATTTACTGATAAACAGGTACCTACGCAGCATGTTCATGTCGTTCTAAATGAGCTTTTATCTCTCTCCCCTCACCACAAATCAGATTCTTCTAAGGAGAACCCAGTACATTATCCTTTTCCCTGTGTAATTACCTTAACAAGCTCCAGCTGTTTTTATTCTCAGAAGGTTTACTCCCTGATATACAGCTGCCTACCCCCTTCGTAAGTGCATGTTCCTAAATGAGCTTTTTTCTCTGTTCCCTCAGCAAAATCAGATTCTTTGGGGAGTTACCTGTACAGTAACCATACCAAGAAGTACTTAATTTACTAAGCTACTGATTTTCTTAATCTCAGTGGAGATATTTACTGATAAACAGCTACCTAGCAGCATGTTCATGTCGTTCCTAAATGAGCTTTTTTCTCTGTTCCCTCACCACAATCCAGATTCTTTTGGGGAGTTACCAGTACAGTATCCATACCAGGAAGTACTTAATTTATTAAGCTACAGCTTTTCTTAATCTCAGTGGAGATATTTACTGATAAACAGCTACCTACGCAGCATGTTCATGTCGTTCCTAAATGAGCTTTATCTCTCTCCCCTCACCACAAATCAGATTCTTCTAAGGAGTTCCCAGTACATTATCCTTTCGCCAGTATAATTACCTTAACAAGCTCCAGCTGTTTTTATTCTCAGAATGTTTACTCCCTGATATACAGCTGCCTCCCCCCTTCGTAAATGCAGGTCCTAAATGAGCTTTTTTCTCTGTTCCCTCACCACAATCCAGATTCTTTGGGGAGTTACCAGTACAGTAACCATACCAGTAAGTACTTAATTTATTAAGCTACTGATTTTCTTAATCTCAGTGGATTTATTTACTGATAAACAGCTACGTACGCAGCATGTTCATGTCGTTCCTAAAATGAGCTTTTATCTCTCTCCCCTCACCACAAATCAGATTCTTCTGAGGAGTTCCCAGTACATTATCCTTTCCCCTGTGAAATTACCTTAACAATCTCCAGCTGTTTTTTATCTCAGAAGGTTTACTCCCTGATATACAGCTGCCTACCCCCTTCGTAAGTGAAGGTCCTAAATGAGCTTTTTTCTCTGTTCCCTCACCACAATCCAGATTCTTTTCGGGAGTTACCAGTACAGTAACCATACCAGGAAGTACTTAATTTATTAAGCTACTGCTTTTCTTAATCTCAGTGGAGATATTTACTGATAAACAGCTACCTATGCAGCATGTTCATGTCGTTCCTAAATGAGCTTTTATCTCTCTCCCCTCACCACAAATCAGATTCTTCTGAGGAGTTCCCAGTACATTATCCTTTCCCCTGTGTAATTACCTTAACAAACTCCAGCTGTTTTTATTCTCTGAAGCGATACTCCCTGATATACACCTGCCTACCCCCTTTGTAAGTGCAGGTCCTAAATGAGCTTTTTTCTCTGTTCCCTCACCACAATCCAGATTCTTTTGGGGAGTTACCAGTACAGTAACAATACCAGGAAGTACTTAATTTATTAAGCTACTGCTTTTCTTAATCTCAGTGGAGATATTTACTGATAAACAGCTACCTACGCAGCATGTTCATGTCGTTCCTAAATGAGCTTTTTTCTCTGTTAACTCACCACAATCCACATTCTTTTGGGAGTTCCCAGTACAGTATCCATACCAGGAAGTAATTAATTTATTAAGCTACTGTTTTTCTTAATCTCAGTGGAGATATCTACTGATAAACAGCTACCTACCCAGCATGTTCATGTCTTTCATAGATGAGCTTTTATCTCTCTCCCCTCACGACAAATCAGATTCTTCTGTGGAGTTCCCAGTACATTATCCTTTCCCCTGTGTAATTATCTTAACAAGCTCCAGCTGTTTTTATTCTCAGAAGGTTTACTCCCTGATATACAGCTGCCTACCCCCTTCGTAAGTGCAGGTCCTAAATGAGCTTTTTTCTCTGTTCCCTCACCACAATCCAGATTCTTTTGGGAGTTACCACTACAGTAACCATACTAGGAAGTACTTAATTTATTAAGCTACTGCTTTTCTTAATCTCAGTGGAGATATTTATTGATAAACAGCTACCTACGCAGCATGTTCATGTCGTTCCTAAATGAGCTTTTTATCTCTCTCCCCTCACCACAAATCAGATTCTTCTGAGGAGTTCCCAGTACATTATCCTTTCCCCTGTGTAATTACCTTAACAAGCTCCAGCTGTTTTTATTCTCAGAAGGTTTACTCCCTGATATACAGCTGCCTATCCCCTTCGTAAGTGCAGGTCCTAAATGAGCTTTTTTCTCTGTTCCCTCACCACAATCCAGATTCTTTTGGGGAGTTACCAGTACAGTAACCATACCAGGAAGTACTTAATTTATTAAGCTACTGCTTTTCTTAATCTCAGTGGAGATATTTACTGATAAACAGCTACCTACGCAGCATGTTCATGTCGTTCCAAAATGAGCTTTTATCTCTCTCCCATCACCACAAATCAGATTCTTCTGAGGAGTTCCCAGTACATTATCCTTTCCCCTGTGTAAGTACCTTAACAAGCTCCAGCTGTTTTTATTGTCAGAAGGGATTCTCCATGATATACAGCTGCCTACCCCCTTCGTAAGTGCAGGTCCTAAAGGAGCTTTTTTCTCTGTTCCCTCATCACAAACGAGATTCTTTTGGGGAGTTACCAGTACAGTAACCATACCAGGAAGTACTCAGTTTATTAAGCTACTGCTTTTCTTAATCTCAGTGGAGATATTTACTGATAAACAGCTTCCCAAGCAGCATGTTCATGTCGTTCTTAAATGAGCTTTTATTTCTCTCCCCTCACCACAAATCAGATTTTTCTCAGTAGTTCCCATACATTATCCTTTCCCCTGTGTAATTACCTTAACAAGCTCCAGCTGTTTTTATTCTCAGTAGGGATACACCCTGATATACAGTTGCCTACCCGCTTCGTAAGGGCAGGTCCTAAATGAGCTTGTTTCTCTGTTCCCTCACCACAATCCAGATTATTTTGGGGAGTTACCAGTAAAGTAACCATACCAGGAAGTACTTAATTTATTAAGCTACTGCTTTTCTTAATCTCAGTGGAGATATTTCCTGATAAACAGCTACCTACGCAGCATGTTCATTTCGTTCATAAATGAGCTTTTATCTCTCTCCCCTCACCACAATCAGATTCTTCTGAGGAGTTCCCCGTACATTATCCTTTCCCCTGTGTACTTACCTGAACAAGCTCCAGCTGTTTTTATTTTCAGAAGGGATACTCCCTGATATACAGCTGCCTACCCCCTTTGTAAGTGCAGGTCTTAATGAGCTTTTTTCTCTGTTCCCTCACCACAGTCCAGATTCTTTTGGGGAGTTATCAGTACAGTAACCATACCAGGAAATTCTTAATTTATTAAGCTACTGCTTTTCTTAATCTCAGTGGAGATATTTACGGATAAACAGCTACCTACCCAGCATGTTCATGTCGTTCCTTAATGAGCTTTTATCTCTCTCCATTCATCACAAATCAGATTCTTCTGAGTAGTTCCCAGTACATTATCCTTTCCCCTGTGTAATTACCTTAAAAAGCTCCAGCTGTTTTTATTCTCAGAAGGGATACTCCCTGATATACAGCTGCCTACCCGCTTCGTAAGTGCAGGTCTTAAATGAGCTTTTTTCTCTGATCCCTCACCACAATCCAGATTCTTTTGGGGAGTTTCCAGTACAGTAACCATACCAGGAAGTACTTAATTTATTAAGCTACTGCTTTTCATAATCCCAGTGGAGATATTTACTGATAAACAGCTACGTACGCAGCATGTTCATGTCGTTCCTAAATGAGCTTTTATCTCTCTCCCCTCACCACAAATCAGATTCTTCTGAGGAATTCCCAGTACATTATCCGTTAACCTTTATAATTACTGTAACAAGCTCCAGCAGTTTTTATTCAGAGAAGGTTTACTCCCTGATATACAGCTGCCTACCCCCTTCGTAAGTGCAGGTCCTAAATGAGCTTTTTTATCTGTTCTTTCACCACAAACCAGATTCTTCTGGGGATTTTCCAGTACAGTAACCATACCAGGAAGGACTTAATTTATCAAGCTACTGCTTTTCTTAATCTCAGTGGAGATATTTACTGATAAACAGCTACCTACGCAGCATGTTCATGTCGTTCCTAAATGAGCTTTTATCTCTCTCCCCTCACCAAAAATCAGATTCTTCTTTGGAGTTCCCAGTACATTATCCTTTCCCCTGTGTAATTACCTTAACAAGATCCAGCTGTTTTTATTCTCAGAAGGTTTACTCCCTGATATACAGCTGCCTAACCCTTCGTATGTGCAGGTCCTAAATGAGCTTTTTTCTCTGTTCCCTCACCACAATCGTGATTCTTTTGGGGAGTTACCAGTACAGTAACCACACCAAGAAGTACTTAATTTGTTAAGCTACTTTTTTCTTAATCTCAGTGGAGATATTTACTAATAAACAGCTACCTACGCAGCATGTTCATGTCGTTCCTAAATGAGCTTTTATCTCTCTCCCCTCACCACAAATCAGATTCTTCTGAGGAGTTCCCAGTACATTATCCTTTCCCCTGTGTAATTACCTTAAAAAGCTCCAGCTGTTTTTATTCTCAGAAGGGATACTCCCTGATATACAGCTGCCTACCCCCTTCGTAAGTGCAGGTCCTAAATGAGCTATTTTCTCTGTTTCCTCACCACGATCCAGATTCTTTTGGGGAGTAACCAGTACAGTAAACATACCAGGAATTACTTAATTTATTAAGATACTGCTTTTCTTAATCTCAGTGGAGATATTTACTGATAAACAGCTACTTACGCATCATTTTCATGTCGTTCCTAAAGGAGCTTTTATCTCTCACCCTTCACCACAAATCAGATTCTTCTGAGGAGTTCCCAGTACATTATCCTTTCCCCTGTGTAATTACCTTAACAAGCTCCAGCTGTTTTTATTCTCAGAAGGGATACTCCCTGATCTACAGCTGCCTTCCCCATCCGTAAGTGCAGGTCTTAAATGAGCTTTTTTCTCTGTTCCCTCAACACAATCCAGATTCTTTTGGGGAGTTACCAGTACAGTGACCATACCAGGAAGTACTTAATTTATTAAGCTACTGCTTTTCTTAATCTTAGTGGAGATATTTACTGATAAACAGCTATTTATGCAGCATTTTCATGTCGTTCATAAATGAGCTTTTATCTCTCTCCCCTCACCACAAATCAGATTCTTCTGAGGAGTTCCCAGTACACTATCCTTTCCCAGGTGTAATTACCTTAACAAGCTCCAGCTGTATTTATTCTCAGAAGGGATACTCCCTGATATACAGCTGCCTACCCCCTTCGTAAGTGCAGGTCCTAAATGAGCTTTTTTCTCTGTTCCCTCACCACAATCCAGATTCTGTTGGGGAGTAACCAGTACAGTAACCATACCAGGAAGTACTTAATTTATTAAGCTACTGCTTTTCTTAATCTCAGTGGAGATATTTACTGATAAACAGCTACCTATGCAGCATGTTCATGTCGTTACTGAATGAGCTTTTATCTCTCTCCCCTCACCACAAATCAGATTCTTCTGAGGAGTTCCGAGTACACTATCCTTTCGCCTGTGTAATTACCTTAACAAGCCCCAGCTGTTTTTATTCTCAGAAGGGATACTCCCTGATATACAGCTGCCTACCCTTTTTGTAAGTGCAGGTCCTAAATCAGCTTTTTTCTCTGTTCCCTCAAAACAATCCAGATTCTTTTGGGGAGTTACCAGTACAATAACCATACCAATAAGTACTTAATTGATTAAGCTACTGATTCCCTTAGTCTCATTGAAGATATTTAATGATAAACCGCTACATACGCAGCATGTTCATGTCGTTCCTAAATAAGCATTTATCTCTCTCCCCTCACAACAAATCGGATTCTTCTGAGGAGTTCCTAGTACATATCCTGTCCCCTGTGTAATTACCATAACAAGCTCCAGTTGTTTTTATTCTCAGAAGGGATACTCCCTGATATACAGCTGCCTACCCCCTTTGTAAGTGCAGGTCTTAATGAGCTTTTTTCTCTGTTCCCTCACCACAATCCAAATTCTTTTGGGGAGTTACCAGTACAGTAACCATACAGGAAGTACTTAATTTACTAAGCTACTACTTTTCTTAATCTCAGTGGAGATATTTACTGATAAACAGCTACCTACGCAGCATGTTCATGTCGTTCCAAAATGAGCTTTTATCTCTCTCCCATCACCACAAATCAGATTCTTCTGAGGAGTTCCCAGTACATTATCCTTTCCCCTGTGTAAGTACCTTAACAAGCTCCAGCTGTTTTTATTCTCAGAAGGGATTCTCCATGATATACAGCTGCCTACCCCCTTCGTAAGTGCAGGTCCTAAAGGAGCTTTTTTCTCTGTTCCCTCATCACAAACGAGATTCTTTTGGGGAGTTACCAGTACAGTAACCATACCAGGAAGTACTCAGTTTATTAAGCTACTGCTTTTCTTAATCTCAGTGGAGATATTTACTGATAAACAGCTTCCCACGCAGCATGTTCATGTCGTTCTTAAATGAGCTATTATTTCTCTCCCCTCACCACAAATCAGATTTTTCTCAGTAGTTCCCATACATTATCCTGTCCCCTGTGTAATTACCATAACAAGCTCCAGTTGTTTTTATTCTCAGAAGGGATACTCCCTGATATACAGCTGCCTACCCCCTTTGTAAGTGCAGGTCTTAATGAGCTTTTTTATCTGTTCCCTCACCACAGTCCAGATTCTTTTGGGGAGTTATCAGTACAGTAACCATACCAGGAAATTCTTAATTTACTAAGCTCCTTCTTTTATTAATCTCAGTGGAGATATTTACGGATAAACAGCTACCTAAACAGCATGTTCATATCGTTCCTAAATGAGCTTTTATCTCTCTCCATTCATCACAAATCAGATTCTTCTGAGTAGTTCCCAGTACATTATCCTTTCCCCTATGTAATTACCTTAAAAAGCTCCACCTGTTTTTATTCTCAGAAGGGATACTCCCTGATATACAGCTGCCTACCCCCTTCGTAAGTGCGGGTCCTAAATTAGCTTTTTTATCTGTTCTTTCACCACAATCCAGATTCTTTTGGGGATTTTACATTACAGTAACCATACCAGGATGGACTTAATTTATCAAGCTACTGCTTTTCTTAATCTCAGTGAAGATATTACTGATAAACAGCTACCTACGCAGCATGTTCATGTCGTTCCTAAATGAGCTTTTATCTCTCTCCCCTCACCACAAATCAGATTCTTCTGAGGAGTTCCCAGTACATTATCCTTTCCCCTGTGTAATTACCTTAACAAGCTCCAGCTGTTTTTATTCTCAGAAGGGATACTCCCTGATATACAGCTGCCTACCCCCTTCGTAAGTGCAGGTCCTAAATGAACTTTTTTCTCTGTTCCCTCACCACAATCCAGGATCTTTTGAGGAGTTACCAGTACAGTAACCATACCAGGAAGTAATTCATTTATTTAGCAACTTTTTTCTTAATCTCAGTGGAGATATTTACTGATAAACAGCTACCTACACAGAATGTACATGTCGTTATTTATGAGCTTTTATCTCTGTCCCCTCACCACAAATCAGATTCTTCTGAGGAGTTCCCAGTACATTATAGTTTACCCTTTGTAATTACCATAACAAGCTCCAGGGGTTTTTATTCTCAGAAGGTTTACTCCCTGATATACAGCTGCCAACCCCCTTCATAAGTGAAGGTCCAAAATGAGCTTTTTTCTCTGTTCCCTCACCACAATCCAGATTCTTTTGGGGAGTTACCAGTACAGTAACCATGCCAGGAAGTAATTTATCAAGCTACTGCTTTTCTTAATCTCAGTGGAGATATTTACTGATAAACAGCTACCTACGCAGCATGTTCATGTCGTTCCTAAATGAGCTTTTATCTCTCTCCCCTCACCACAAATCAGATTCTTCTGAAGAGTTCCCAGTACATTATCCTTTCCCCTGTGTAATTACCTTAACAAGCTCCAGGTGTTTTTATTCTCAGAAGCGATACTCCCTGATATACAGCTGCCTACCCCCTTCGTAAGTGCAGGTCCTAAATGAGCTTTTTTCTCTGTCCCCTCACCACAATCCAGATTCTTTTAGGGAGTTACCTATACAGTAACCATACCAGGAAGTACTTAATTTATTAACCTACTGTTTTTCTTAATCTCTGTGGAGATACTTACTGATAAACAGCTACCTACGCAGCATGTTCATGTCGTTCCTAAATGAGCTTTTATCTCTCTCCCCTCATCACAAATCAGATTATTCTGAGGAGTTCCCAGTACATTATCGTTTCCCCTGTGTAATTACCTTAACAAGCTCCAGCTGTTTTTATTCTCAGAAGGTTTACTCCATGATATACAGCTGCCTACCCCCTTCTTACGTGCAGGTCCTAAATGAGCTTTTTTCTCTGTTCCCTTACCAAATTCCAGATTCTTGTGGGGAGTTTCCAGTACAGTAGGCATACCAGGAAGTACTTAATTTATTAAACTACTGCTTTTCTTAATCTCAGTGGAGATATTTACTGATAAACAGCTACCTACACAGCATTTTCATGTCGTTCCTAAGTGAGCTTTTATCTCTCTCCCTCACCAAAAATCAGACTATTCTGAGGAGTTCCCAGTACATTATACTTTCCCCTGTGTAATTACCTTAACAAGGTCCAGCTGTTTTTATTCTCAGAATGGATACTCCCTGATATACAGCTGCCTACCCCCTTCGTAAGTGCAGGTCCTAAATAAGCTTTTTTCTCTCTACCCTCACCACAATCCAGATTATTTTGGGGAGTTACCAGTACAGTAACCATACCAGGAAGTAATTTATTAAGCTACTGCTTTTCTTAATCTCAGTGGAGATATTTACTGATAAACAGCTACCTACGCATCATTTTCATGTCGTTCCTAAAGGAGCTTTTATCTCTCACTCTTCACCACAAATCAGATTCTTCTGAGGAGTTCCCAGTACATTATCCTTTCCCCTGTGTAATTACCTTAACAAGCTCCAGCTGTTTTTATTCTCAGAAGGGATACTCCCTGATCTACAGCTGCATTCCCCATCCGTAAGTGCAGGTCTTAAATGAGCTTTTTTCTCTGTTCCCTCAACACAATCCAGATTCTTTTGGGGAGTTACCAGTACAGTGACCATACCAGGAAGTACTTAATTTATTAAGATACTGCTTTTCTTAATCTTAGTGGAGATATTTACTGATAAACAGCTATTTATGCAGCATGTTCATGTCGTTCCTAAGTGAGCTTTTATCTCTCTCCCCTCACCACAAATCAGATTCTTCTGAGGAGGTCCCAGTACACTATCCTTTCGCCTGTGTAATTACCTTAACAAGCCCCAGCTGTTTTTATTCTCAGAAGGGATACTCCCTGATATACAGCTGCCTACCCCCTTCGCAAGTGCAGGTCCTAAATGAGCTTTTTTCTCTGTTCCCTCACCACAATCCAGATTCTTTTGGGGAGTTACCAGTACAGTAACCATACCAGGAAGTACTTAATTTATTAAGCTACTGCTTTTCTTAATCTCAGTGGAGATATTTACTGATAAACAGTTACCTAGGCAGCATGTTCATTTCGTTCCTAAATGAGCTTTTATCTCTCTCCCCTCACCACAATCAGATTCTTCTGAGGAGTTCCCAGTACATTATCCTTTCCTCTGTGTAATTACCTTAACAAGCTCCAGCTGTTTTTATTCTCAGAAGGGATACTCCCTTATATACAGCTGCCTACCTGCTTCGTAAGTGCAGGTCCTAAATCAGCTTTTTTCTCTGTTCCCTCACCACAATCCAGATTCTTTTGGGGAGTTACCAGTACAATAACCATACCAGTAAGTACTTAATTTATTAAGCTACTGATTCCCTTAGTCTCATTGAAGATATTTAATGATAAACAGCTAGCTACGCAGCATGTTCATGTCGTTCCTAAATAAGCATTTATCTCTCTCCCCTCACAACAAATCGGATTCTTCTGACGAGTTCCTAGTACATATCCTTTCCCCTCTGTAATTACCATAACAAGCTCCAGCTGTTTTTATTCTCAGAAGGTTTACTCCCTGATATACAGCTGCCTAACCCTTCGTATGTGCAGGTCCTAAATGAGCTTTTTTCTCTGTTCCCTCACCACAATCGTGATTCTTTTGGGGAGTTACCAGTACAGTAACCACACCAAGAAGTACTTAATTTGTTAAGCTACTTTTTTCTTAATCTCAGTGGAAATATTTACTAATAAACAGCTACCTACGCAGCATGTTCATGTCGTTCCTAAATGAGCTTTTATCTCTCTCCCCTCACCACAAATCAGATTCTTCTGAGGAGTTCCCAGTACATTATCCTTTCCCCTGTGTAATTACCTTAAAAAGCTCCAGCTGTTTTTATTCTCAGAAGGGATACTCCCTGATCTACAGCTGCCTTCCCCATCCGTAAGTGCAGGTCTTAAATAAGCTTTTTTCTCTGTTCCCTCAACACAATCCAGATTCTTTTGGGGAGTTACCAGTACAGTGACCATACCAGGAAGTACTTAATTTATTAAGCTACTGCTTTTCTTAATCTTAGTGGAGATATTTACAGATAAACAGCTATTTATGCAGCATTTTCATGTCGTTCCTACATGAGCTTTAATCTCTCTCCCCTCACCACAAATCAGATTCTTCTGAGGAGTTCCCAGTACACTATCCTTTCCCAGGGGTAATTACCTTAACAAGCTCCAGCTGTTTTTATTCTCAGAAGGGATACTCCCTGATATACAGCTGCCTACCCCCTTCGTAAGTGCAGGTCCTAAATGAGCTTTTTTCTCTGTTCCCTCACCACAATCCAGATTCTTTTGGGGAGTAACCAGTACAGTAACCATACCAGGAAGTACTTAATTTATTAAGCTACTGCTTTTCTTAATCTCAGTGGAGATATTTACTGATAAACAGCTACCTATGCAGCATGTTCATGTCGTTACTAAATGAGCTTTTATCTCTCTCCCCTCACCACAAATCAGATTCTTCTGAGGAGTTCCGAGTACACTATCCTTTCGCCTGTGTAATTACCTTAACAAGCCCCAGCTGTTTTTATTCTCAGAAGGGATACTCCCTGATATACAGCTGCCTACCCGCTTCGTAAGTGCAGGTCCTAAATCAGCTTTTTTCTCTGTTCCCTCACCACAATCCAGACTCTTTTGGGGAGTTACCAGTACAATAACCATACCAATAAGTACTTAATTGATTAAGCTACTGATTCCCTTAGTCTCATTGAAGATATTTAATGATAAACAGCTACCTACGCAGCATGCTCATGTCGTTCCTAAATGAGCTTTTATCACTCTCCCCTCACCACAAATCAGATTCTTCTGAGGAGTTCCCAGTACATTATCCTTTCCCCTGTTTAATTACGTTAACAAGCTGCAGCTTTTTTTATTCTCAGAAGTGATACTCCCTGATAAACAGCTGCCTTACACCTTCGTAAGTGCTGGTCATAAATGAGCTTTTTTCTCTGTTCCCTCAAAACAATCCAGATTCTTTTGGGGAGTTACCAGTACAGTAACCATTCCAGGACGTACTTAATTTATTAAGGTACTGCTATTGTTAATCTCAGAGGAAATATTTACTGATAAACAGCTACGTATGCAGCATGTTCATGTCGTTCATAAATGAGCTTTTATCTCTCTCCCCTCACCACAAGTCAGATTCTTCTGAGGAGTTCCCAGTACATCATCCTTTCCCCTGTGTAATTACCTTAACAAGCTCCAGCTGTTTTTATTCTCAGAAGGTTTACTCCCTGATATACTGCTGCGTACCCCCTTGGTAAGTGAAGGTCCTAAATGAGCTTTTTTCTATGTTCCCTCACCACAATCCAGATTCTTTTGGGGAGTTACCAGTACAGTAACCATACCAGGAAGTACTTAATTTATTAAGCTACTGCTTTTCTTAATCTCAGTGGAGATATTTACTGATAAACAGCTACCTACGCAGCATGTTCATGTCGTTCCTAAATGAGCCTTTACCTCTCTCCCCTCACCGCAAATCAGATTCTTCTGAGGAGTTCCCAGTACATTATCCTTTCCCCTGTGTAATTACCTTAACAAGCTCCAGCTGTTTTTATTCTCAGAAGGGATACTCCCTGATATACAGCTGCCTACCCCCTTCGTAAGTGCAGGTCCTAAATGAACTTTTTTCTCTGTTCCCTCACCACAATCCAGGATCTTTTAAGGAGTTACCAGTACAGTAACCATACCAGGAAGTACTTCATTTATTTAGCAACTTTTTTCTTAATCTCAGTGGAGATATTTACTGATAAACAGCTACCTACACAGAATGTACATGTCGTTATTTATGAGCTTTTATCTCTGTCCCCTCACCACAAATCAGATTCTTCTGAGGAGTTCCCAGTACATTATAGTTTACCCTTTGTAATTACCATAACAAGCTCCAGGGGTTTTTATTCTCAGAAGGTTTACTCCCTGATATACAGCTGCCAACCCCCTTCATAAGTGAAGGTCCAAAATGAGCTTTTTTCTCTGTTCCCTCACCACAATCCAGATTCTTTTGGGGAGTTACCAGTACAGTAACCATGCCAGGAAGTAATTTATCAAGCTACTGCTTTTCTTAATCTCAGTGGAGATATTTACTGATAAACAGCTACCTACGCAGCATGTTCATGTCGTTCCTAAATGAGCTTTTATCTCTCTCCCCTCACCACAAATCAGATTCTTCTGAAGAGTTCCCAGTACATTATCCTTTCCCCTGTGTAATTACCTTAACAAGCTCCAGGTGTTTTTATTCTCAGAAGCGATACTCCCTGATATACAGCTGCCTACCCCCTTCGTAAGTGCAGGTCCTAAATGAGCTTTTTTCTCTGTCCCCTCACCACAATCCAGATTCTTTTAGGGAGTTACCTATACAGTAACCATACCAGGAAGTACTTAATTTATTAACCTACAGTTTTTCTTAATCTCTGTGGAGATACTTACTTATAAACAGCTACCTACGCAGCATGTTCATGTCGTTCCTAAATGAGCTTTTATCTCTCTCCCCTCATCACAAATCAGATTATTCTGAGGAGTTCCCAGTACATTATCGTTTCCCCTGTGTAATTACCTTAACAAGCTCCAGCTGTTTTTATTCTCAGAAGGTTTACTCCATGATATACAGCTGCCTACCCCCTTCTTACGTGCAGGTCCTAAATGAGCTTTTTTCTCTGTTCCCTTACCAAATTCCAGATTCTTGTGGGGAGTTTCCAGTACAGTAGGCATACCAGGAAGTACTTAATTTATTAAACTACTGCTTTTCTTAATCTCAGTGGAGATATTTACTGATAAACAGCTACCTACACAGCATTTTCATGTCGTTCCTAAGTGAGCTTTTATCTCTCTCCCTCACCAAAAATCAGACTATTCTGAGGAGTTCCCAGTACATTATCCTTTCCCCTGTGTAATTACCTTAACAAGCGCCAGCTGTTTTTATTCTCAGAAGGGATACTCCCTGATCTACAGCTGCCTTCCCAATCCGTAAGTGCAGGTCCTAAATCAGCTTTTTTCTCTGTTCCCTCACCACAATCCAGATTCTTTTGGGGAGTTACCAGTACAATAACCATACCAGTAAGTACTTAATTTATTAAGCTACTGATTCCCTTAGTCTAATTGAAGATATTTAATGATAAACAGCTACCTACGCAGCATGTTCATGTCGTTCCTAAATAAGCATTTATCTCTCTCCCCTCACAACAAATCGGATTCTTCTGAGGAGTTCCTAGTACATATCCTTTCCCCTGTGTAATTACCATAACAAGCTCCAGTTGTTTTTATTCTCAGAAGGGATACTCCCTGATATACAGCTGCCTACCCCCTTTGTAAGTGCAGGTCTTAAAGAGCTTTTTTATCTGTTCCCTCACCACAGTCCAGAATCTTTTGGGGAGTTATCAGTACAGTAACCATACCAGGAAATTCTTAATTTATTAAGCTACTTCTTTTATTAATCTCAGTGGAGATATTTACGGATAAACAGCTACCTACCAAGCATGTTCATGTCGTTCATAAATGAGCTTTTATCTCTCTCCATTCATCACAAATCAGATTCTTCTGAGTAGTTCCCAGTACATTATCCTTTCCCCTATGTAATTACCTTAAAAATCTCCAGCTGTTTTTATTCTCAGAAGGGATACTCCCTGATATACAGCTGCCTACCCCCTTCGTAAGTGCGGGTCCTAAATTAGCTTTTTTATCTGTTCTTTCACCACAATCCAGATTCTTTTGGGGATTTTGCAGTACAGTAAACATACCAGGATGGACTTAATTTATCAAGCTACTGCTTTTCTTAATCTCAGTGGAGATATTTACTGATAAACAGCTACCTACGCAGCATGTTCATGTCGTTCCTAAATGAGCTTTTATCTCTCTCCCCTCACCACAAATCAGATTCTTCTGAGGAGTTCCCAGTACATTATCCTTTCCCCTGAGTAATTACCTTAACAAGCTCCAGCTGTTTTTATTCTCAGAAGGTTTACTTCCTGATATACAGCTGCCTATCCCCTTCGTAAGTGCAGGTCCTAAATGAGCTTTTTTCTCTGTTCCCTCACCACAATCCAGATTCTTTTGGGGAGGTAACAGTACAGTATCCATACCAGAAAGTACTTAATTTATTACTCTACTACTTTTCTTAATCTCAGTGGAGATATTTACTAATAAACAGCTACGTATGCAGCATGTTCATGTCGTTCCTAAATGAGCTTTTATCTCTCTCCCCTCACCACAAATCAGATTCTTCTGAGGAGGTCCCAGTACATTATCCTTTCCCCTGTGTAATTACCTTAACAAGCTCCAGCTGTTTTTATTCTCAGAAGGTTTACTCCCTGATATACAGCTGCCTACCCCCTTCGTAAGTGCAGGTCCTAAATGAGCTTTTTTCTCTGTTCCCTCACCACAATCCAGATTCTTTTGGGGAGTTACCAGTACAGTAACCATACCAGGAAGTACTTAATTTATTAAGCTACTTCTTTTCTTAATCTCAGTGGAGATATTTACTGATAAACAGCTACCTACGCAGCATGTTCATGTCGTTCCTAAATGAGCTTTTTTCTCTGTTCCCTCACCACAATCCAGATTCTTTTGGGGAGTTACCAGTACAGTATCCATACCAGGAAGTACTTAATTTATTAAGCTACTGCTTTTCTTAATCTCAGTGGAGATATCTACTGATAAACAGCTACCTACCCAGCATGTTCATGTCGTTCCTAAATGAGCTTTTATCTCTCTCCACTCATGACAAATCAGATTCTTCTGTGGAGTTCCCAGTACATTATCCTTTCCCCTGTTTAATTACCTTAACAAGCTCCAGCTGTTTTTATTCTCAGAATGTTTACTACCTGATATACAGCTGCCTAACCCCTTCGTAAGTGCAGGTCCTAAATGAGCTTTTTTCTCTGTTCCCTCACCACAATCCAGATTCTTTTGGGGAGTTACCAGTACAGTAACCATACCTGGAAGTACTTAATTTATTAAGCTACTGCTTTTCTTAGTCTCAGTTTAGATATTTACTGATAAACAGCTACCTTCGCAGCATGTTCATGTCGTTCCTAAATGAGCTTTTTTCTCTATTCCCTCACCACAATCCAGATTCTTTTTGGGAGTTACCAGTACTGTAACCATACCAGGAAGTAGTTAATTTATTAAGCTACTGCTTTTCTTAATCTCAGTGGAGATATTTACTGATAAACAGCTACCTACACATCATGTTCATGTCGTTCCTAAATGAGCTTTTATCTCTCTCCCATCACCACAAATCAGATTCTTCTGAGGAGTTCCCAGTACATTATCCTTTCCCCTGTGTAATTACCTTAACAAGCTCCCGCTGTTTTTATCTCAGAAGGTTTACTCCCTGATATACAGCTGCCTACCCCGTTCCTAAGTGCAGGTCCTAAATGAGCTTTTTTCTCTGATACCTCACCACAATCCAGATTCTTTTGGGGAGTTACCGGTACAGTAACCATACCAGGAAGTACTTAATTTATTAAGCTACTGCTTTTCTTAATCTCATTGGAGATATTTACTGATAAACAGCTACCTACGCAGCATGTTCATGACGTTCCTAAATGAGCTTTTATCTCTCTCCCCTCACCACAAGTCAGATTCTTCTGAGGAGGTCCCAGTACATTATCCTTTACCCTGTGTAATTACCTTAACAAGCTCCAGCTGTTTTTATTCTCAGAAGGTTTACTCCCTGATATACAGCTGCATACCCCCTTTTTAAGTGCAGGTCCTAAATGAGCTTTTTTCTCTGTTCTCTCATCACAATCCAGATTCTTTTGGGGAGTTACCAGTACAGTAACCATACCAGGAAGTACTGAATTTATTAAGCTACTGCTTTTCTTAATCTCAGTGGAGATATTTACTGATAAACAGCTACCTACGCAGCATGTTCATGTCGTTCCTAAATGAGCTTTTATCTCTCTCCCTCACCACAAATCAGATTCTTCTGAGGAGTTCCCTGTACATTATCCTTTTCCCTGTGTAATTACCTTAACAAGCTCCAGCTGATTTTTTTCTCAGAAGGTTTACTCCCTGATATACAACTGCCTACCCCCTTCGTAAGTGCAGGTCCCAAATGAGCTTTTTTCTCTGTTCCCTCACGACAATCCAGATTCTTTTGGGGAGTTACCAGTACAGTAACCATACCAGGAAGTACTTAATTTCTTAAGCTACTGCTTTTCTTAATCTCAGTGGAGGTATTTACTGAGAAACAGCTACGTATGCAGCATGTTCATGTCGTTCCTAAATGAGCTTTTATCTCTCTCCCCTCACCACAAATCAGATTCTTCTGAGGAGTTCCCAGGACATTATCCTTTCCCCTGTGTAATTACCTTAACAAGCTCCAGCTGTTTTTATTCTTCGAAGGTTTACTCCCTGATATACAGCTGCCTACCCCCTTCGTAAGTGCAGGTCCTAAATGAGCTTTTTTCTCTTTTCCCTCACCACAATCCAGATTCTTTTGGGGAGTTACCAGTACAGTAACCATACCAGGAAGTACTAAATTTATTAAGCTACTGCTTTTCTTAATCTCAGTGGAGATATTTACTGATAAACAGCAACCTACGCAGCATGTTCCTGTCGTTCCTAAATGAGCTTTTATCTCTCTCCCCTCAGCACAAATCAGATTCTTCTGAGGCGTTCCCAGTACATTATCCTTTCCCCTGTGTAATTACCTTTACAAGCTCCTGCTCTTTTTATTCTCAGAAGGTTTACTCCCTGATAAACAGCTGCTTACCCCCTTCGTAAGTGCAGGTCCTAAATGAGCTTTTTTCTCTGTTCCCTCACCACAATCCAGATTCTTTTGGGGAGTTACCAGTACAGTAACCATACCAGGAAGTACTTAATTTATTAAGCTACTGCTTTTCTTAATCTCAGTGGAGATATTTACTGATAAACAGCTACCTACGAAGCATGTTCATGTCGTTCCTAAATAAGCTTTTATCTCTCTCCCCTCACCACAAATCAGATTCTTCTGAGGAGTTCCCAGTACATTATCCTTTCCCCTGTGTAATTACCTTAACAAGCTCCAGCTGTTTTTATTCTCAGAAGGTTTACTCCCTGATATGCAGCTGCCTACCACCTTCGTAAGTGCAGGTCCTAAATGAGCTTTTTTCTCTGTTCCCTCACCACAATCCAGATTCTTTTGGGGAGTTTCCAGTACAGTAACCATACCAGGAAGTACTTAATTCATTTAGCTACTGCTTTTCTTAATCTCAGTGGAGATATTTACTGATAAACAGCTACCTACGCAGCATGTTCATGTCGTTCCTAAATGAGCTTTTATCTCTCTCCGCTCACCACAAATCAGATTCTTCGGAAGAGTTCCCAGTACATTATCCTTTCCCCTGTGTAATTACCTTAACAAGCTCCAGCTGTTTTTATTCTCAGAATGTTTACTCCATGATATACAGCTGCGTACCCCCTTCGTAAGTGAAGGTTCTAAATGAGCTTTTTTCTCTGTTCCCTCACCACAATCCAGATTCTTTTGGGGAGTTACCAGTACAGTAACCATACCAGGAAGTACTTAATTTATTAAGGTACTGCTTTTCTTAATCTCAGTGGAGATATTTACTGATAAACAGCTACCTACGCAGCATGTTCATGTCGTTCCTAAATGAGCTTTTTTCTCTGTTCCCTCACCACAATCCAGATTCTATTGGGGAGTTACCAGTACTGTATCCATACCAGGAATTACTGAATTTATTAAGCTACTGCTTTTCTTAATCTCAGTGGAGATATTTACTGATAAACAGCTACGTATGCAGCATGTTCATGTCGTTCCTAAATGAGCTTTTATCTATCTCCCCTCACCACAAATCAGATTCTTCTGAAGAGTTCCCAGTACATTATCCTTTCCCCTGTGTAATTACCTTAACAAGCTCCAGCTGTTTTTATTCTCAGAAGCGATACTCCCTGATATACAGCTGCCTACCCCCTTCGTAAGTGCAGGTCCTAAATGAGCTTTTTTCTCTGTCCCCTCACCACAATCCAGATTCTTTTAGGGAGTTACCTATACAGTAACCATAACAGGAAGTACTTAATTTATTAAGCTACTGTTTTTCTTAATCTCTGTGGAGATACTTACTGATAAACAGCTACCTACGCAGCATGTTCATGTCGTTCCTAAATGAGCTTTTATCTCTCTCCCCTCATCACAAATCAGATTATTCTGAGGAGTTCCCAGTACATTATCGTTTCCCCTGTGTAATCACCTTAACAAGCTCCAGCTGTTTTTATTCTCAGAAGATTTAATCCCTGATATACAACTGCCTACCCCCTTCGTAAGTGCAGGTCCTAAATGAGCTTCTTTCTCTGTTCCCTCACCACAATCCAGATTCTTTTGGGGAGTTACCAGTACAGTAACCATACCAGGAAGTACTTAATTTATTAAGCTACTGCTTTTCTTAATCTCAGTGGAGATATTTACTGATAAACAGCTACCTACGCAGCATGTTCATGTCGTTCCTAAATGAGCTTTTATCTTTCTCCCCTCACCACAAATCAGATTCTTCTGAGGAGTTCCCAGTACATTATCCTTTCCCCTGTGTAATTACCTTAACAAGTTCCAGCTGTTTTTATTCTCAGAAGGTTTACTCCCTGATATACAGCTGCCTACCCCCTTCGTAAGTGCAGGTCCTAAATGAGCTTTTTTTCTGTTCCCTCACCACAATCCAGATTCTTTTGGGGAGTTACCAGTACAGTAACCATACTAGGAAGTACTTAATTTATTAAGCTACTGCTTTTCTTAATCTCAGTGGAGATATTTACTGATAAAAAGCTACCTACGCAGCATGTTCATGTCGTTCCTAAATGAGCTTTTATCTCTCTCCCCTCACCACAAATCAGATTCTTCTGAGGAGTTCCCAGTACATTGTCCTTTCCCCTGGGTAATTACCTTAACAAGCTCCAGCTGTTTTTATTCTCAGAAGGTTTACTCCCTGATATACAGCTGCTTACCCCCTTCGTAAGTGCAGGTCCTAAATGAGCTTTTTTCTCTGTTCCCTCACCACAATCCAGATTCTTTTGGGGAGTTACCAGTACAGTAACAATACCAGGAAGTACTTAATTTATTTAGCTACTGCTTTTCTTAATCTCAGTGGAGATATTTACTGATAAACAGCTACCTACGCAGCATGTTCATGTCGTTCCTAAATGAGCTTTTTTCTCTGTTCCCTCACCACAATCCAGAATCTTTTGGGGAGTTACCAGTACAGTATCCATACCAGGAAGCACTTAATTTATTTAGCTACTGCTTTTCTTAATCTCAGTGGAGATATTTACTGATAAACAGCTACCTACACAGCATGTTCATGTCGTTCCTAAATGAGCTTTTTTCTCTGTTCCCTCACCACAATCCAGATTCTTTTGGGGAGTTACCAGTACAGTAACAACACCAGGAATTACTTAATTTATTTAGCTACTGCTTTTCTTAATCTCAGTGGAGATATTTACTGATAAACAGCTACCTACGCAGCATGTTCATGTCGTTCCTAAATGAGCTTTTATGTCTCTCCCCTCACCACAATTCAGATTCTTTTGAGGAGTTCCCAGTACATTATCCTTTCTCCTGTGTAATTACCTTAACAAGCTCCAGCTGTTTTTATTCTCAGAAGGTTTACTCCCTGATATACAGCTTGCTACCCCCTTCGTAAGTGCAGGTCCTAAATGAGCTTTTTTCTCTGTTCCCTCACCACATTCCAGATTCTTTTGGGGAGTTACCAGTAGAGTAACCATACCAGGAAGTACTTAATTTATTAAGCTACTGCTTTTCTTAATCTCAGTGGAGATATTTACTGATAAACAGCTACCTACGCAGCATGTTCATGTCGTTCCTAAATGAGCTTTTTTCTCTCTCCCCTCACCACAAATCAGATTCTTCTGAAGAGTTCCCAGTACAGTATCCTTTCCCCTGTGTAATTACCTTAACAAGCTCCAGCTGTTTTTATTCTCAGAAGCGATACTCCCTGATATACAGCTGCCTACCCCCTTCGTAAGTGCAGGTCCTAAATGAGCTATTTTCTCTGTCCCCTCACCACAATCCAGATTCTTCTAGAGAGTTACCTATACAGTAATCATACCAGGAAGTACTTAATTTATTAAGCTACTGTTTTTCTTAATCTCTGTGGAGATACTTACTGATAAACAGCTACCTACGCAGCATGTTCATGTCGTTCCTAAATGAGCTTTTATCTCTCTCCCCTCACCACAAATCAGATTCTTCTGAGGAGTTCCCAGTACATTATCCTTTCCCCTGTGTAATTACCTTAACAAGCTCCAGCTGTTTTTATTCTCAGAAGGTTTACTCCCTGATATACAGCTGCCTACCCCCTTCGTAAGTGCAGGTCTTAAATGAGCTTTTTTTCTGTTCGCTCACCACAATCCAGATTCTTTTGGGGAGTTACCAGTACAGTACCCATACTAGGAAGTACTTAATTTATTAAGCTACTGCTTTTCTTAATCTCAGTGGAGATATTTACTGATAAACAGTTACCTACGCAGCATGTTCTTGTCGTTCCTAAATGAGCTTTTTTCTCTGTTCCCTCACCACAATCCAGATTCTTTTGGGGAGTTACCAGTACAGTATCCATACCAGGAAGTACTGAATTTATTAAGCTACTGCTTTTCTTAATCTCAGTGGAGATATTTACTGATAAACAGCTACGTATGCAGCATGTTCATGTCGTTCTTAAATGAGCTTTTATCTCTCTCCCCTCACCACAAATCAGATTCTTCTGAAGAGTTCCCAGTACATTATCGTTTCCCCTGTGTAATTACCTTAACAAGCTCCAGCTGTTTTTATTCTCAGAAGGTTTAATCCCAATATACAACTGCCTACCCCCTTCGTAAGTGCAGGTCCTAAATGAGCTTTTTTCTCTGTTCCCTCCCCACAATCCAGATTCTTTTGGGGAGTTACCAGTACAGTAACCATACCAGGAAGTACTTAATTTATTCAGCTACTGCTTTTCTTAATCTCAGTGTAGTTATTTACTGATAAACAGCTACCTACGCAGCATGTTCATGTCGTTCCTAAATGAGCTTTTATCTCTCTCCCCTCACCACAAATCAGATTCTTCTGAGGAGTTCCTAGTACATTATCCTTTCCCCTGTGTAATTACCTTAACAAGCTCCAGCTGTTTTTATTCTCAGAAGGTTTACTCCCTGATATACAGCTGCCTACCCCCTTCGTAAGTGCAGGTCCTAAATGAGCTTTTTTTCTGTTCCCTCACCACAATCCAGATTCTTTTGGGGAGTTACCAGTACAGTAACCATACTAGGAAGTACTTAATTTATTAAGCTACTGCATTTTTTAATCTCAGTGGAGATATTTACTGATAAACAGCTACCTACGCAGCATGTTCATGTCGTTCCTAAATGAGCTTTTTTCTCTGTTCCCTCACCACAATCCAGATTCTTTTGGGGAGTTAGCAGTACAGTATCCATACCAGGAAGTACTGAATTTATTAAGCTACTGCTTTTCTTAATCTCAGTGGAGATATTTACTGATAAACAGCTATCTAAGCAGCATGTTCATGTCGTTCCTAAATGAGCTTTTATCTCTCTCCCCTCACCACAAATCAGATTCTTCTGAGGAGTTCCCAGTACATTATCCTTTCCCGTGTGTAATTACCATAACAAGCTCCAGCTGTTTTTATTCTCAGACGGTTTACTCCCTGATATACAGCTGCTTACCCCCTTCGTAAGTGCAGGTCCTAAATGAGATTTTCTCTGTTCCCTCACCACAATCCAGATTCTTTTGGGGAGTTACCAGTACAGTAACCAGACCAGGAGGTACTTAATTTATTAAGCTACTGCTTTTCTTAATATCAGTGGAGATATTTACTGATAAACAGCTACCTACCCAGCATGTTCATGTCGTTCCTAAGTGAGCTTTTATCTCTCTCCCTTCACCACAATTCAGATTCATCTGAGGAGTTCCCAGTACATTATCCTTTCCCCTGTGTAATTACCTTAACAAGCTCCAGCTGTTTTTATTCTCCGAAGGTTTACTCCCTGCTATACAGCTGCCTACCCCCTTCGTAAGTGCAGGTCCTAAATGAGCTTTTTTCTCTGTTCCCTCACCACAATCCAGATTCTTTGGGGAGTTACCAGTACAGTAACCATGCCAGGAAGTACTTAATTTATTAAGTTACTGCTTTTCTTAATCTCAGTGGAGATATTTACTGACAAATGCTACCTACGCAGCATGTTCATGTCGTTCCTAAATGAGCTTTTATCTCTCTACCCTCACCACAAATCAGATTCTTCTCAGGAGTTCCCAGTACATTATCCTTTCCCCTGTGTAATTTCCTTAACAAGCACAAGCTGTTTTTATTCTCAGAAGGTTTACTCCCTGATATACAGCTGCCTACCCCCTTCGTAAGTGCAGGTCCTAAATGAGCTTTTTTCTCTGTTCCCTCACCACAATCCAGATTCTTTTGGGGAGTTACCAGTACAATAACCATACCAGTAAGTACTTAATTTATTAAGCTACTGATTCCCTTAGTCTAATTGAAGATATTTAATGATAAACAGCTACCTACGCAGCATGTTCATGTCGTTCCTAAATAAGCATTTATCTCTCTCCCCTCACAACAAATCGGATTCTTCTGAGGAGTTCCTAGTACATATCCTTTCCCCTGTGTAATTACCATAACAAGCTCCAGTTGTTTTTATTCTCAGAAGGGATACTCCCTGATATACAGCTGCCTACCCCCTTTGTAAGTGCAGGTCTTAAAGAGCTTTTTTATCTGTTCCCTCACCACAGTCCAGAATCTTTTGGGGAGTTATCAGTACAGTAACCATACCAGGAAATTCTTAATTTATTAAGCTACTTCTTTTATTAATCTCAGTGGAGATATTTACGGATAAACAGCTCCCTACCAAGCATGTTCATGTCGTTCATAAATGAGCTTTTATCTCTCTCCATTCATCACAAATCAGATTCTTCTGAGTAGTTCCCAGTACATTATCCTTTCCCCTATGTAATTACCTTAAAAATCTCCAGCTGTTTTTATTCTCAGAAGGGATACTCCCTGATATACAGCTGCCTACCCCCTTCGTAAGTGCGGGTCCTAAATTAGCTTTTTTATCTGTTCTTTCACCACAATCCAGATTCTTTTGGGGATTTTGCAGTACAGTAAACATACCAGGATGGACTTAATTTATCAAGCTACTGCTTTTCTTAATCTCAGTGGAGATATTTACTGATAAACAGCTACCTACGCAGCATGTTCATGTCGTTCCTAAATGAGCTTTTATCTCTCTCCCCTCACCACAAATCAGATTCTTCTGAGGAGTTCCCAGTACATTATCCTTTCCCCTGAGTAATTACCTTAACAAGCTCCAGCTGTTTTTATTCTCAGAAGGTTTACTTCCTGATATACTGCTGCCTATCCCCTTCGTAAGTGCAGGTCCTAAATGAGCTTTTTTCTCTGTTCCCTCACCACAATCCAGATTCTTTTGGGGAGGTAACAGTACAGTATCCATACCAGAAAGTACTTAATTTATTACTCTACTACTTTTCTTAATCTCAGTGGAGATATTTACTAATAAACAGCTACGTATGCAGCATGTTCATGTCGTTCCTAAATGAGCTTTTATCTCTCTCCCCTCACCACAAATCAGATTCTTCTGAGGAGGTCCCAGTACATTATCCTTTCCCCTGTGTAATTACCTTAACAAGCTCCAGCTGTTTTTATTCTCAGAAGGTTTACTCCCTGATATACAGCTGCCTACCCCCTTCGTAAGTGCAGGTCCTAAATGAGCTTTTTTCTCTGTTCCCTCACCACAATCCAGATTCTTTTGGGGAGTTACCAGTACAGTAACCATACCAGGAAGTACTTAATTTATTAAGCTACTTCTTTTCTTAATCTCAGTGGAGATATTTACTGATAAACAGCTACCTACGCAGCATGTTCATGTCGTTCCTAAATGAGCTTTTTTCTCTGTTCCCTCACCACAATCCAGATTCTTTTGGGGAGTTACCAGTACAGTATCCATACCAGGAAGTACTTAATTTATTAAGCTACTGCTTTTCTTAATCTCAGTGGAGATATCTACTGATAAACAGCTACCTACCCAGCATGTTCATGTCGTTCCTAAATGAGCTTTTATCTCTCTCCACTCATGACAAATCAGATTCTTCTGTGGAGTTCCCAGTACATTATCCTTTCCCCTGTTTAATTACCTTAACAAGCTCCAGCTGTTTTTATTCTCAGAATGTTTACTACCTGATATACAGCTGCCTAACCCCTTCGTAAGTGCAGGTCCTAAATGAGCTTTTTTCTCTGTTCCCTCACCACAATCCAGATTCTTTTGGGGAGTTACCAGTACAGTAACCATACCTGGAAGTACTTAATTTATTAAGCTACTGCTTTTCTTAGTCTCAGTTTAGATATTTACTGATAAACAGCTACCTTCGCAGCATGTTCATGTCGTTCCTAAATGAGCTTTTTTCTCTATTCCCTCACCACAATCCAGATTCTTTTTGGGAGTTACCAGTACTGTAACCATACCAGGAAGTAGTTAATTTATTAAGCTACTGCTTTTCTTAATCTCAGTGGAGATATTTACTGATAAACAGCTACCTACGCATCATGTTCATGTCGTTCCTAAATGAGCTTTTATCTCTCTCCCATCACCACAAATCAGATTCTTCTGAGGAGTTCCCAGTACATTATCCTTTCCCCTGTGTAATTACCTTAACAAGCTCCCGCTGTTTTTATCTCAGAAGGTTTACTCCCTGATATACAGCTGCCTACCCCGTTCCTAAGTGCAGGTCCTAAATGAGCTTTTTTCTCTGATACCTCACCACAATCCAGATTCTTTTGGGGAGTTACCGGTACAGTAACCATACCAGGAAGTACTTAATTTATTAAGCTACTGCTTTTCTTAATCTCATTGGAGATATTTACTGATAAACAGCTACCTACGCAGCATGTTCATGACGTTCCTAAATGAGCTTTTATCTCTCTCCCCTCACCACAAGTCAGATTCTTCTGAGGAGGTCCCAGTACATTATCCTTTACCCTGTGTAATTACCTTAACAAGCTCCAGCTGTTTTTATTCTCAGAAGGTTTACTCCCTGATATACAGCTGCATACCCCCTTTTTAAGTGCAGGTCCTAAATGAGCTTTTTTCTCTGTTCTCTCATCACAATCCAGATTCTTTTGGGGAGTTACCAGTACAGTAACCATACCAGGAAGTACTGAATTTATTAAGCTACTGCTTTTCTTAATCTCAGTGGAGATATTTACTGATAAACAGCTACCTACGCAGCATGTTCATGTCGTTCCTAAATGAGCTTTTATCTCTCTCCCTCACCACAAATCAGATTCTTCTGAGGAGTTCCCTGTACATTATCCTTTTCCCTGTGTAATTACCTTAACAAGCTCCAGCTGATTTTTTTCTCAGAAGGTTTACTCCCTGATATACAACTGCCTACCCCCTTCGTAAGTGCAGGTCCCAAATGAGCTTTTTTCTCTGTTCCCTCACGACAATCCAGATTCTTTTGGGGAGTTACCAGTACAGTAACCATACCAGGAAGTACTTAATTTCTTAAGCTACTGCTTTTCTTAATCTCAGTGGAGGTATTTACTGAGAAACAGCTACGTATGCAGCATGTTCATGTCGTTCCTAAATGAGCTTTTATCTCTCTCCCCTCACCACAAATCAGATTCTTCTGAGGAGTTCCCAGGACATTATCCTTTCCCCTGTGTAATTACCTTAACAAGCTCCAGCTGTTTTTATTCTTCGAAGGTTTACTCCCTGATATACAGCTGCCTACCCCCTTCGTAAGTGCAGGTCCTAAATGAGCTTTTTTCTCTTTTCCCTCACCACAATCCAGATTCTTTTGGGGAGTTACCAGTACAGTAACCATACCAGGAAGTACTAAATTTATTAAGCTACTGCTTTTCTTAATCTCAGTGGAGATATTTACTGATAAACAGCAACCTACGCAGCATGTTCCTGTCGTTCCTAAATGAGCTTTTATCTCTCTCCCCTCAGCACAAATCAGATTCTTCTGAGGCGTTCCCAGTACATTATCCTTTCCCCTGTGTAATTACCTTTACAAGCTCCTGCTCTTTTTATTCTCAGAAGGTTTACTCCCTGATAAACAGCTGCTTACCCCCTTCGTAAGTGCAGGTCCTAAATGAGCTTTTTTCTCTGTTCCCTCACCACAATCCAGATTCTTTTGGGGAGTTACCAGTACAGTAACCATACCAGGAAGTACTTAATTTATTAAGCTACTGCTTTTCTTAATCTCAGTGGAGATATTTACTGATAAACAGCTACCTACGAAGCATGTTCATGTCGTTCCTAAATAAGCTTTTATCTCTCTCCCCTCACCACAAATCAGATTCTTCTGAGGAGTTCCCAGTACATTATCCTTTCCCCTGTGTAATTACCTTAACAAGCTCCAGCTGTTTTTATTCTCAGAAGGTTTACTCCCTGATATGCAGCTGCCTACCACCTTCGTAAGTGCAGGTCCTAAATGAGCTTTTTTCTCTGTTCCCTCACCACAATCCAGATTCTTTTGGGGAGTTTCCAGTACAGTAACCATACCAGGAAGTACTTAATTCATTTAGCTACTGCTTTTCTTAATCTCAGTGGAGATATTTACTGATAAACAGCTACCTACGCAGCATGTTCATGTCGTTCCTGAATGAGCTTTTATCTCTCTCCGCTCACCACAAATCAGATTCTTCGGAAGAGTTCCCAGTACATTATCCTTTCCCCTGTGTAATTACCTTAACAAGCTCCAGCTGTTTTTATTCTCAGAATGTTTACTCCATGATATACAGCTGCGTACCCCCTTCGTAAGTGAAGGTTCTAAATGAGCTTTTTTCTCTGTTCCCTCACCACAATCCAGATTCTTTTGGGGAGTTACCAGTACAGTAACCATACCAGGAAGTACTTAATTTATTAAGGTACTGCTTTTCTTAATCTCAGTGGAGATATTTACTGATAAACAGCTACCTACGCAGCATGTTCATGTCGTTCCTAAATGAGCTTTTTTCTCTGTTCCCTCACCACAATCCAGATTCTATTGGGGAGTTACCAGTACTGTATCCATACCAGGAATTACTGAATTTATTAAGCTACTGCTTTTCTTAATCTCAGTGGAGATATTTACTGATAAACAGCTACGTATGCAGCATGTTCATGTCGTTCCTAAATGAGCTTTTATCTATCTCCCCTCACCACAAATCAGATTCTTCTGAAGAGTTCCCAGTACATTATCCTTTCCCCTGTGTAATTACCTTAACAAGCTCCAGCTGTTTTTATTCTCAGAAGCGATACTCCCTGATATACAGCTGCCTACCCCCTTCGTAAGTGCAGGTCCTAAATGAGCTTTTTTCTCTGTCCCCTCACCACAATCCAGATTCTTTTAGGGAGTTACCTATACAGTAACCATAACAGGAAGTACTTAATTTATTAAGCTACTGTTTTTCTTAATCTCTGTGGAGATACTTACTGATAAACAGCTACCTACGCAGCATGTTCATGTCGTTCCTAAATGAGCTTTTATCTCTCTCCCCTCATCACAAATCAGATTATTCTGAGGAGTTCCCAGTACATTATCGTTTCCCCTGTGTAATCACCTTAACAAGCTCCAGCTGTTTTTATTCTCAGAAGATTTAATCCCTGATATACAACTGCCTACCCCCTTCGTAAGTGCAGGTCCTAAATGAGCTTCTTTCTCTGTTCCCTCACCACAATCCAGATTCTTTTGGGGAGTTACCAGTACAGTAACCATACCAGGAAGTACTTAATTTATTAAGCTACTGCTTTTCTTAATCTCAGTGGAGATATTTACTGATAAACAGCTACCTACGCAGCATGTTCATGTCGTTCCTAAATGAGCTTTTATCTTTCTCCCCTCACCACAAATCAGATTCTTCTGAGGAGTTCCCAGTACATTATCCTTTCCCCTGTGTAATTACCTTAACAAGTTCCAGCTGTTTTTATTCTCAGAAGGTTTACTCCCTGATATACAGCTGCCTACCCCCTTCGTAAGTGCAGGTCCTAAATGAGCTTTTTTTCTGTTCCCTCACCACAATCCAGATTCTTTTGGGGAGTTACCAGTACAGTAACCATACTAGGAAGTACTTAATTTATTAAGCTACTGCTTTTCTTAATCTCAGTGGAGATATTTACTGATAAAAAGCTACCTACGCAGCATGTTCATGTCGTTCCTAAATGAGCTTTTATCTCTCTCCCCTCACCACAAATCAGATTCTTCTGAGGAGTTCCCAGTACATTGTCCTTTCCCCTGGGTAATTACCTTAACAAGCTCCAGCTGTTTTTATTCTCAGAAGGTTTACTCCCTGATATACAGCTGCTTACCCCCTTCGTAAGTGCAGGTCCTAAATGAGCTTTTTTCTCTGTTCCCTCACCACAATCCAGATTCTTTTGGGGAGTTACCAGTACAGTAACAATACCAGGAAGTACTTAATTTATTTAGCTACTGCTTTTCTTAATCTCAGTGGAGATATTTACTGATAAACAGCTACCTACGCAGCATGTTCATGTCGTTCCTAAATGAGCTTTTTTCTCTGTTCCCTCACCACAATCCAGAATCTTTTGGGGAGTTACCAGTACAGTATCCATACCAGGAAGCACTTAATTTATTTAGCTACTGCTTTTCTTAATCTCAGTGGAGATATTTACTGATAAACAGCTACCTACACAGCATGTTCATGTCGTTCCTAAATGAGCTTTTTTCTCTGTTCCCTCACCACAATCCAGATTCTTTTGGGGAGTTACCAGTACAGTAACAACACCAGGAATTACTTAATTTATTTAGCTACTGCTTTTCTTAATCTCAGTGGAGATATTTACTGATAAACAGCTACCTACGCAGCATGTTCATGTCGTTCCTAAATGAGCTTTTATGTCTCTCCCCTCACCACAATTCAGATTCTTTTGAGGAGTTCCCAGTACATTATCCTTTCTCCTGTGTAATTACCTTAACAAGCTCCAGCTGTTTTTATTCTCAGAAGGTTTACTCCCTGATATACAGCTTGCTACCCCCTTCGTAAGTGCAGGTCCTAAATGAGCTTTTTTCTCTGTTCCCTCACCACATTCCAGATTCTTTTGGGGAGTTACCAGTAGAGTAACCATACCAGGAAGTACTTAATTTATTAAGCTACTGCTTTTCTTAATCTCAGTGGAGATATTTACTGATAAACAGCTACCTACGCAGCATGTTCATGTCGTTCCTAAATGAGCTTTTTTCTCTCTCCCCTCACCACAAATCAGATTCTTCTGAAGAGTTCCCAGTACAGTATCCTTTCCCCTGTGTAATTACCTTAACAAGCTCCAGCTGTTTTTATTCTCAGAAGCGATACTCCCTGATATACAGCTGCCTACCCCCTTCGTAAGTGCAGGTCCTAAATGAGCTATTTTCTCTGTCCCCTCACCACAATCCAGATTCTTCTAGAGAGTTACCTATACAGTAATCATACCAGGAAGTACTTAATTTATTAAGCTACTGTTTTTCTTAATCTCTGTGGAGATACTTACTGATAAACAGCTACCTACGCAGCATGTTCATGTCGTTCCTAAATGAGCTTTTATCTCTCTCCCCTCACCACAAATCAGATTCTTCTGAGGAGTTCCCAGTACATTATCCTTTCCCCTGTGTAATTACCTTAACAAGCTCCAGCTGTTTTTATTCTCAGAAGGTTTACTCCCTGATATACAGCTGCCTACCCCCTTCGTAAGTGCAGGTCTTAAATGAGCTTTTTTTCTGTTCGCTCACCACAATCCAGATTCTTTTGGGGAGTTACCAGTACAGTACCCATACTAGGAAGTACTTAATTTATTAAGCTACTGCTTTTCTTAATCTCAGTGGAGATATTTACTGATAAACAGTTACCTACGCAGCATGTTCTTGTCGTTCCTAAATGAGCTTTTTTCTCTGTTCCCTCACCACAATCCAGATTCTTTTGGGGAGTTACCAGTACAGTATCCATACCAGGAAGTACTGAATTTATTAAGCTACTGCTTTTCTTAATCTCAGTGGAGATATTTACTGATAAACAGCTACGTATGCAGCATGTTCATGTCGTTCTTAAATGAGCTTTTATCTCTCTCCCCTCACCACAAATCAGATTCTTCTGAAGAGTTCCCAGTACATTATCGTTTCCCCTGTGTAATTACCTTAACAAGCTCCAGCTGTTTTTATTCTCAGAAGGTTTAATCCCAATATACAACTGCCTACCCCCTTCGTAAGTGCAGGTCCTAAATGAGCTTTTTTCTCTGTTCCCTCCCCACAATCCAGATTCTTTTGGGGAGTTACCAGTACAGTAACCATACCAGGAAGTACTTAATTTATTCAGCTACTGCTTTTCTTAATCTCAGTGGAGTTATTTACTGATAAACAGCTACCTACGCAGCATGTTCATGTCGTTCCTAAATGAGCTTTTATCTCTCTCCCCTCACCACAAATCAGATTCTTCTGAGGAGTTCCTAGTACATTATCCTTTCCCCTGTGTAATTACCTTAACAAGCTCCAGCTGTTTTTATTCTCAGAAGGTTTACTCCCTGATATACAGCTGCCTACCCCCTTCGAAAGTGCAGGTCCTAAATGAGCTTTTTTTCTGTTCCCTCACCACAATCCAGATTCTTTTGGGGAGTTACCAGTACAGTAACCATACTAGGAAGTACTTAATTTATTAAGCTACTGCATTTTTTAATCTCAGTGGAGATATTTACTGATAAACAGCTACCTACGCAGCATGTTCATGTCGTTCCTAAATGAGCTTTTTTCTCTGTTCCCTCACCACAATCCAGATTCTTTTGGGGAGTTAGCAGTACAGTATCCATACCAGGAAGTACTGAATTTATTAAGCTACTGCTTTTCTTAATCTCAGTGGAGATATTTACTGATAAACAGCTATCTAAGCAGCATGTTCATGTCGTTCCTAAATGAGCTTTTATCTCTCTCCCCTCACCACAAATCAGATTCTTCTGAGGAGTTCCCAGTACATTATCCTTTCCCGTGTGTAATTACCATAACAAGCTCCAGCTGTTTTTATTCTCAGACGGTTTACTCCCTGATATACAGCTGCTTACCCCCTTCGTAAGTGCAGGTCCTAAATGAGATTTTCTCTGTTCCCTCACCACAATCCAGATTCTTTTGGGGAGTTACCAGTACAGTAACCAGACCAGGAGGTACTTAATTTATTAAGCTACTGCTTTTCTTAATATCAGTGGAGATATTTACTGATAAACAGCTACCTACCCAGCATGTTCATGTCGTTCCTAAGTGAGCTTTTATCTCTCTCCCTTCACCACAATTCAGATTCATCTGAGGAGTTCCCAGTACATTATCCTTTCCCCTGTGTAATTACCTTAACAAGCTCCAGCTGTTTTTATTCTCCGAAGGTTTACTCCCTGCTATACAGCTGCCTACCCCCTTCGTAAGTGCAGGTCCTAAATGAGCTTTTTTCTCTGTTCCCTCACCACAATCCAGATTCTTTGGGGAGTTACCAGTACAGTAACCATGCCAGGAAGTACTTAATTTATTAAGTTACTGCTTTTCTTAATCTCAGTGGAGATATTTACTGACAAATGCTACCTACGCAGCATGTTCATGTCGTTCCTAAATGAGCTTTTATCTCTCTACCCTCACCACAAATCAGATTCTTCTCAGGAGTTCCCAGTACATTATCCTTTCCCCTGTGTAATTTCCTTAACAAGCACAAGCTGTTTTTATTCTCAGAAGGTTTACTCCCTGATATACAGCTGCCTACCCCCTTCGTAAGTGCAGGTCCTAAATGAGCTTTTTTCTCTGTTCCCTCACCACAATCCAGATTCTTTTGGGGAGTTACCAGTACAGTAACCATACCAGGAATTACTTAATTTATTAAGCTACTGCTTTTCTTTATCTCAGTGGAGATATTTACTGATAAACAGATACCTAGGCAGCATGTTCATGTCGTTCCTAAATGAGCTTTTATCTCTCTCCCCTCACCACAACTCAGATTCTTCTGAGGAGTTCCCAGTACATTATCCTTTCCCCTGTGTAATTACCTTAACAAGCTCCAGCTGTTTTTATTCTCAGAAGTTTTACTCCCTGATATACAGCTGCCTACCCCCTTCGTAAGTACACGTCCTAAATGATCTTTTTTCTCTGTTCCCTCACCACAATCCAGATTCTTTTGGGGAGTTACCAGTACAGTAACCATACCAGGAAGTACTTAATTTATTAAGCTACTGCTTTTCTTAATCTCAGTGGAGATATTTACTGATAAACTGCTACCTACGCAGCATGTTCATGTCGTTCCTAAATGAGCTTTTATCTCTCTCCCCTCACCACAAATCAGATTCTTCTGAGGAGTTCCCAGTACATTATCCTTTACCCTGTGTAATTACCTTAGCAAGCTCCAGCTGTTTTTTTCTCAGAAGGTTTACTCCCTGATATACAGCTGCCTACTCCCTTCGTAAGTGCAGGTCCTAAATGAGCTTTTTTCTCTGTTCCCTCACCACAATCCAGATTCTTTTGGGGAGTTACCAGTACAGTAACCATAACAGGAAGTACTTAATTTATTAAGCTACTGCTTTTCTTAATCTCAGTGGAGATATTTACTGATAAACAGCTACCTACGAAGCATGTTCATGTCATTCCTAAATGAGCTTTAATCTCTCTCCCCTCACCACGAATCAGATTCTTCTAAGGAGTTCCCGGTACATTATCCTTTCCCCTGTGTATTACCTTAACAATCTCCAGCTGTTTTTATTCTCAGAAGGTTTACTCCCTGGTATACAGCTGCCTACCCCCTTCGTAAGTGCAGGTCCTAAATGAGCTTTTTTCTCTGTTCCCTCACCACAATCCAGATTCTTTTGGGGAGTTACCAGTTCAGTAACCATACCAGGAAGTACTTAATGTATTAAGCTACTGCTTTTCTTAATCGCAGTGGAGATATTTACTGATAAACAGCTACCTACGCAGCATGTTCATGTCGTTTCTAAATGAGCTTTTATCTCTCTCCCCTCACCACAAATCAGATTCTTCTGAGGAGTTCCCAGTACATTATCCTTTCCCCTGTGTAATTACCTTAACAAGCTCCAGCTGTTTTTATTCTCAGAAGGTTTACTCCCTGATATTCAGCTGCCTACCCCCTTCGTAAGTGCAGGTCCTAAATGAGCTTCTTTCTCTGTTCCCTCCCCACAATCCAGATTCTTTTGGGGAGTTACCAGTACAGTAACCATACCAGGAAGTACTTAATTTATTAAGCTACTGCTTTTCTTAATCTCAGTAGAGATATTTACTGATAAACAGCTACCTACGCAGCATGTTCATGTCGTTCCTAAATGAGCTTTTATCTCTCTCCCCTCACCACAAATCAGATTCTTCTGAGGAGTTCCCAGTACATTATCCTTTCCCCTGTGTAATTACCTTAACAAGCTCCAGTTGTTTTTTTCTCAGAAGGTTTACTCCCTGATATAGAGCTGCCTACTCCCTTCGTAAGTGCAGGTCCTAAATGAGCTTTTTTCTCTGTTCCCTCACCACAATCCAGATTCTTTTGGGGAGTTACCAGTACAGTAACCATACCAGGAAGTACTTAATTTATTAAGCTACTGCTTTTCTTAATCTCAGTGGAGATATTTACTGATAAACAACTACCTACGCAGCATGTTCATGTCGTTCCTAAATGAGCTTTTATCTCTCTCCCCTCACCACAAATCAGATTCTTCTGAGGAGTTCCCAGTACATTATCCTTTCCCCTGTGTTATTACCTTAACAAGCTCCAGCTGTTTTTATTCTCAGAAGGTTTACTCCCTGATATACAGCTGCCTACCCCCTTCGTAAGTGCAGGTCCTAAATGAGCTTTTTTCTCTGTTCCCTCACCACAATCCAGATTCTTTCGGGGAGTTACCAGTACAGTAACCATACCAGGAAGTACTTAATTTATTAAGCTACTGCTTTTCTTAATCTCAGTGGAGATATTTACTGATAAACAGCTACCTACGCAGCATGTTCATGTCGTTCATAATGAGCTTTTATCTCTCTCCCCTCACCACAAATCAGATTCTTCTGAGCTTTGCCCTGTACATTATCCTTTCCCCTGTGTAATTACCTTAACAAGCTCCAGCTGTTTTTATTCTCAGAAGGTTTACTCCCTGATATACAGCTGCCTACCCCCTTCGTAAGTGCAGGTCCTAAATGAGCTTTTTTCTCTGTTCCCTCACCACAATCCAGATTCTTTTGGGGAGTTCCCAGTACAGTAACCATACCAGGAAGTACTTAATTTATTAAGCTACTGCTTTTCTTAATCTCAGTGGAGATATTTACTGATAAACAGCTACCTACGCAGCATGTTCATGTCGTTCATAAATGAGCTTTTATCTCTCTCCCCTCACCACAAATCAGATTCTTCTGAGGAGTTCCCAGTACATTATCCTTTCCCCTGTGTAATTACCTTAACAAGCTCCAGCTGTTTTTATTCTCAGAAGTTTTACTCCCTGATATACAGCTGCCTACCCCCTTCGTAACTGCAGGTCCTAAATGAGCTTTTTTCTCTGTTCCCTCACCACAATCCAGATTCTTTTGGGGAGTTACCAGTAAAGTAACCATACCAGGAAGTACTTAATTTATTAAGCTATTGCTTTTCTTAATCTCAGTGGAGATATTTACTGATAAACAGCTACCTACGCAGCATGTTCATGTCGTTCCTAAATGAGCTTTTATCTCTCTCCCCTCACCACAAATCAGATTCTTCTGAGGAGTTCCCAGTACATTATCCTTTCCCCTGTGTAATTACCTTAACAAGCTCCAGCTGTTTTTATTCTCAGAAGGTTTACTCCCTGATATACAGCTGCCTACCCCCTTCGTAAGTGCAGGTCCTAAATGAGCTTTTTTCTCTGTTCCCTCACCACAATCCAGATTCTTTTGGGGAGTTACCAGTACAGTAACCATACCAGGAAGTACTTAATTTATTAAGATACTGCTTTTCTTAATCTCAGTGGAGATATTTACTGATAAACAGCTACCTACGCAGCATGTTCATGTCGTTCCTAAATGAGCTTTTATCTCTCTCCCCTCACCACAAATCAGATTCTTCTGAGGAGTTCCCAGTACATTATCCTTTCCCCTGTGTAATTACCTTAACAAGCTCCAGCTGTTTTTATTCTCAGAAGGTTTACTCCCTGATATACAGCTGCCTACCCCCTTCGTAAGTGCAGGTCCTGAATGAGCTTTTTTCTCTGTTCCCTCACCAAAATCCAGATTCTTTTGGGGAGTTACCAGTACAGTAAACATACCAGGAAGTACTTAATTTATTAAGCTACTGCTTTTCTTAATCTCAGTGGAGATATTTACTGATAAACAGCTACCTACGCAGCATGGTCATGGCGTTCCTAAATGAGCTTTTATTTCTCTCCCCTCACCACAAATCAGATTCATCTGAGGAGTTCCCGGTACATTATCCTTTCCCCTGTGTAATTACCTTAACAAGCTCCAGCTGTTTTTATTCTCAGAAGGTTTACTCCCTGATATACAGCTGCCTACCCCCTTCGTAAGTGCAGGTCCTAAATGCGCTTTTTTCTCTGTTCCCTCACCACAATCCAGATTCTTTTGGGGAGCTACCAGTACAGTAACCATACCAGGAAGTACTTAATTTATTAAGCTACTGCTTTTCTTAATCTCAGAGGAGATATTTACTGATAAACAGCTACCTACGCAGCATGTTCATGTCGTTCCTAAATGAGCTTTTATCTCTCTCCCCTCACCACAAATCAGATTCTTCTGAGGAGTTCCCAGTACATTATCCTTTCCCCTGTGTAATTACCTTAACAAGCTCCAGCTGTTTTTATTCTCAGAAGGTTTACTCCCTGATATACAGCTGCCTACCCCCTTCGTAAGTGCAGGTCCTAAATGAGCTTTTTTCTCTGTTCCCTCACCACAATCCAGATTCTTTTGGGGAGTTACCAGTACAGTAACCATACCAGGAAGTACTTAATTTATTAAGCTACTGCTTTTCTTAATCTCAGTGGAGATATTTACTGATAAACAGCTACCTACGCAGCATGTTCATGTCGTTCCTAAATGAGCTTTTATCTCTCTCCCCTCACCACAAATCAGATTCTTCTGAGGAGTTCCCAGTACATTATCCTTTCCCCTGTGTAATTACCTTAACAAGCTCCAGCTGTTTTTATTCTCAGAAGGTTTACTCCCTGATATACAGCTGCCTACCCCCTTCGTAAGTGCAGGTCCTAAATGAGGTTTTTTCTCTGTTCCCTCACCACAATCCAGATTCTTTTGGGGAGTTACCAGTACAGTAACCATACCAGGAAGTACTTAATTTATTTAGCTACTGCTTTTCTTAATCTCAGTGGAGATATTTACTGATAAACAGCTACATACGCAGCATGTTCATGTCGTTCCTAAATGAGCTTTTATCTCTCTCCCCTCACCACAAATCAGATTCTTCTGAGGAGTTCCCAGTACATTATCCTTTCCCCTGTGTAATTACCTTAACAAGCTCCAGCTGTTTTTATTCTCAGAAAGTTTACTCCCTGATATACAGCTGCCTACCCCTTTCGTAAGAGCAGGTCCTAAATGAGCTTTTTTCTCTGTTCCCTCACCACAATAGAGATTCTTTTGGGGAGTTACCAGTACAGTAACCATACCAGGAAGTACTTAATTTATTAAGCTACTGCTTTTCATAATCTCAGTGGAGATATTTACAGATAAACAGCTACCTACGCAGCATGTTCATGTCGTTCCTAAATGAGCTTTTATCTCTCTCTCCTCACCACAAATCAGATTCTTCTGAGGAGTTCCCAATACATTATCCTTTCCCCTGTGTAATTACCTTAACAAGCTCCAGCTGTTTTTTTTCTCAGAAGGTTTACTCCCTGATATACAGCTGCCTACCCCCTTCGTAAGTGCAGGTCCTAAATGAGCTTTTTTCTCTGTTCCCTCACCACAATCCAGATTCTTTTGGGAAGTTACCAGTACAGTAACCATACCAGGAAGTACTTAATTTATTTAGCTACTGCTTTTCATAATCTCAGTGGAGATATTTACTGATAAACAGCTACCTACGCAGCATGTTCATGTCGTTCCTAAATGAGCTTTTATCTCTCTCCCCTCACCACAAATCAGATTCTTCTGAGGAGTTCCCAGTACATTATCCTTTCCCCTGTGTAATTACCTTAACAAGCTCCAGCTGTTTTTATTCTCAGAAAGTTTACTCCCTGATATACAGCTGCCTACCCCTTTCGTAAGAGCAGGTCCTAAATGAGCTTTTTTCTCTGTTCACTCACCACAATCCAGATTCTTTTGGGGAGTTACCAGTACAGTAACCATACCAGGAAGTACTTAATTTATTAAGCTACTGCTTTTCTTAATCTCAGTGGAGATATTTACTGATAAACAGCTACCTACGCAGCATGTTCATGTCGTTCCTAAATGAGCTTTTATCTCTCTCCCCCTCACCACAAATCAGATTCTTCTGAGGAGTTCCCAGTACATTATCCTTTCCCCCTGTGTAATTACCTTAACAAGCTCCAGCTGTTTTTATTCTCAGAAGGTTTACTCCCTGATATACAGCAGCCTACCCCCTTCGTAAGTGCAGGTCCTAAATGAGCTTTTTTCTCTGTTCCCTCACCACAATCCAGATTCTTTTGGGGAGTTACCAGTACAGTAACCATACCAGGAAGTACTTAATTTATTAAGCTACTTCTTTTCTTAATCTCATTGGAGATAATTACTGATAAACAGCTACCTACGCAGCATGTTCATGTCGTTCCTAAATGAGCTTTTATCTCTCTTCCCTCACCACAAATCAGATTCTTCTGAGGAGTTCCCCGTGCATTATCCTTTCCCCTGTGTAATTACCTTAACAAGCTCCAGCTGTTTTTATTCTCAGAAGGTTTACTCCCTGATGTACAGCTGCCTACCCCCTTCGTAAGCTCAGGTCCTAAATGAGCTTTTTTTCTCTGTTCCCTCACCACAATCCAGATTCTTTTGGGGAGTTACCAGTACAGTAACCATACCAGGAAGTACTTAATTTATTAAGCTACTGCATTTCTTAATCTCAGTGGTGATATTTACTGATAAACAGCTACCTACGCAGCATGTTCATGTCGTTCCTAAATGAGCTTGTATCTCTCCCCGCTCACCACAAATCAGATTCTTCTGAGGAGTTCCCAGTACATTATCCTTTCCCCTGTGTAATTACCTTAACAAGCTCCAGCTGTTTTTATTCTCAAAATGTTTACTCCCTGATATACAGCTGCCTACCACCTTCGTAAGTGCAGGTCCTGAATGAGCTTTTTTCTCTGTTCCCACACCAAAATCCAGATTCTTTTGGGGAGTTACCAGTACAGTAACCATACCAGGAAGTACTTAATTTATTAAGCTACTGCTTTTCTTAATCTCAGTGGAGATATTTACTGATAAACAGCTACCTACGCAGCATGGTCATGGCGTTCCTAAATGAGCTTTTATCTCTCTCCCCTCACCACAAATCAGATTCATCCGAGGAGTTCCCAGTACATTATCCTTTCCCCTGTGTAATTACCTTAACAAGCTCCAGCTGTTTTTATTCTCAGAAGGTTTACTCCCTGAT
>NW_025959636.1:0-30470 GCF_023159225.1 Perognathus longimembris pacificus
GGTTGTACGAGTGCGTGTGTGTTCCTGACACCGTACATGGGTGTACTTCCTAAACATAAGTCTGGATATGTGTAAATAGGCATCTGGATGTGGATCCAGGAGGTCCGGTCACAGTGTGTTCTGAGTGAGCATGTGGAGGCTGCGGCGAGTGACAGAGAAAGACAGAGATGGAGAGTGGGCTTGCATGTGAGAAATTTTCTGTCCATGTGCGGTGGCAGGAGTGTGTCCGATATGACGTTGAACAGATGCAATTCAAAGTGTGTGCACGTATACTTGCTTGCTTGAAATTCCCAGGAAACCATTCATTTGGCAAGGCTGCCTTTAGTGCTGTCTGCTTCTCCAAGGTCTCCAGACATGAGTCCGGGGATGCTAAGCAGCCACTGCTGTTGGCGATCCGCATGACAGTGATGATGACGCCTACGAATAGCATTGCTGGGAGCCAGGGTGCCTTGGCCAACGCAGGGAAGCGTCAGAATGCCCTTTCCCTGGTGTCTGAGCATAGCACCCTGCAGGAGCCTTAAACTTATGGCTGTGAGCCAACGGCCCCCGCATTGCCAGCTCCTGCCTATAGCCATTATGACCCACCGCTACTCGGTAGGAGGAAGGATCTGGCAGAGATGTGGGCCAGAGAGGCCAGGCAAGAGGGCAAACAAGAGTGGAGCGGTCACCTGTGCAGTTAGGAGAACCCAATAACCCCTCATCTGCAGACCTTGAATCTCCATTCTGCTGTCATCGAACAGATGACGTGGATGGGGAGAGAGGTGGCGGATTCAGACACCGGCCACTTGCAGGACTGGCAAGGGCAGAGGAGGTGGGGGAGCTGTCCAACACGGGTTCAGCCAGGATGTGGGATGGAGCGGGAGCGGAGGTGCACAGTGGACCCAGCCCGTCCCAGCGGGGATTCCAGGTGTGCGATTTGTGGCTCCGGAGCTCCTGTATTTCCCTGTTGCCTGTGAGAACTGGTGAGCAGTCAGAGCCAACCCCTAAGGGCCTTCGCGTCCCTTTCGCTATGGCAACTCCACTTGGAACACTGGCACACGTCAGCAGGTGGCGCCTAGAACCTGATCACGTCACAGAGCGCCTAACCCTCCAGGCACCGCCCAGAGGCTTCCCAGCACCCCTGGGGCGCATGTGCAGTCAAGGAGGCATAAGCAGGGCCTGATGGGCTGTGAGCAACAACTGACTACCGCTAAGAGGCGTCACTCCCCCTCCCGCTAAAGCTGATCCTGTTGGAATGCAAATGCAAGTGCACCTCAGCACACTGGGCAAGGCATAGAAACCCAAATCATCCAGCCACCTCCTGGAGGCTTTGCTACACGGCGGGCCGCGCATGCGCAGTCCTGCAACATCAGAAGCACACCAGGCTGCTACCTAGCAAGCCAGTGAAGGGCTTCAAGTGGTCTCGGTCAAGTGAGCAGTTGCTTTTTCCAGACTAATAGGATGTCAGTCGCAGGAAAAGGAGCCACAAGGTAGAAAAGGAAGGCCCCAACCCTCCTCCCTCATATACACACCTCCTGCACAGAGAAAAGAAGCAGAGGGATTTGGGGACAGAACAGAACAGGGAGACTACAGCTTAGAGGAATGCGGACTCTTGTGCACGAGAGGACTGGGAGAGGCCAGGAGTACAGAGGCTGAGAGCAGAGGGCGAATTGGAGAAGATAACAAGGGCCAGGAAGAGGGAGGGGGTTCTGAATTCCTCAGAGGAAGGGACGAGATGCGTCGGGAGCTGTGTAGCCTGTGAAGCTCAGATGGAGGAGGAGGAAAATGGGAAGCAGAGGCAGGGGCGAAGAGGCACAGGCCCGGTGGCACGCGTGAGTTGATAGGAGTCTGGAGGCAGGAAGGCTAATGCTAGGAGTGGAAGCAGCAGCAAGGCAGGGGCAAGGAGGGCATGAAGAGACAATCTCAGGGAGTTTGTGGTGAAGCAAATATGAGTGCAGGGGACAAGCCTCAGGAACTCAGCCGCTGATGGAAGTTGGTGGCGAGGAAGGCCAGGATGCTTGCCACGGGACGGGCGCCGTGCCCCCAAGCCCATGTACCAACGAGACGGAAATAGAGCCAGGGCATTCTGGGGCACAGGCCTCTGCCCCTCGCTGCCCACAGTGCCTTGCTTCAGGGTGTAGACCAGAGGGGTAAAGAATGCCTTCTTTGGTTGGGGTACTTCCTGGGGATAATCCCGTGGTCCTGCCGCATTCACATGTCTCCCCTCATTGCATTCCGCCAAGAGTTGTTTGCAATTCAGGTCGCTCAAGCTGCACGGTACAGGGAATGGGAAACAGGTAAGGACAGCAGGGGAAGACACAAGTGCCAATGGGCTGGCCAACATGCAGGGCTGGGCTCCCTAGCCACGCCCACCACAACAATATCAGGCTTGATTCGATCAAGTCGGACCCAGTGCCCTGAAAACCCTTAGCACCTTCCAAGGCACGGTAAACTGGGTGTGCTCGCAAGTGCGTGAGTGTGTCCGTGTTTGGTTGTACGAGTGCGTGTGTGTTCCTGACACCGTACATGGGTGTACTTCCTAAACATAAGTCTGGATATGTGTAAATAGGCATCTGGATGTGGATCCAGGAGGTCCGGTCACAGTGTGTTCTGAGTGAGCATGTGGAGGCTGCGGCGAGTGACAGAGAAAGACAGAGATGGAGAGTGGGCTTGCATGTGAGAAATTTTCTGTCCATGTGCGGTGGCAGGAGTGTGTCCGATATGAAGTTGAACAGATGCAATTCAAAGTGTGTGCACGTATACTTGCTTGCTTGAAATTCCCAGGAAACCATTCATTTGGCAAGGCTGCCTTTAGTGCTGTCTGCTTCTCCAAGGTCTCCAGACATGAGTCCGGGGATGCTAAGCAGCCACTGCTGTTGGCGATCCGCATGACAGTGATGATGACGCCTACGAATAGCATTGCTGGGAGCCAGGGTGCCTTGGCCAACGCAGGGAAGCGTCAGAATGCCCTTTCCCTGGTGTCTGAGCATAGCACCCTGCAGGAGCCTTAAACTTATGGCTGTGAGCCAACGGCCCCCGCATTGCCAGCTCCTGCCTATAGCCATTATGACCCACCGCTACTCGGTAGGAGGAAGGATCTGGCAGAGATGTGGGCCAGAGAGGCCAGGCAAGAGGGCAAACAAGAGTGGAGCGGTCACCTGTGCAGTTAGGAGAACCCAATAACCCCTCACCTGCAGACCTTGAATCTCCATTCTGCTGTCATCGAACAGATGACGTGGATGGGGAGAGAGGTGGCGGATTCAGACACCGGCCACTTGCAGGACTGGCAAGGGCAGAGGAGGTGGGGGAGCTGTCCAACACGGGTTCAGCCAGGATGTGGGATGGAGCGGGAGCGGAGGTGCACAGTGGACCCAGCCCGTCCCAGCGGGGATTCCAGGTGTGCGATTTGTGGCTCCGGAGCTCCTGTATTTCCCTGTTGGCCTGTGAGAACTGGTGAGCAGTCAGAGCCAACCCCTAAGGGCCTTCGCGTCCCTTTCGCTATGGCAACTCCACTTGGAACACTGGCACACGTCAGCAGGTGGCGCCTAGAACCTGATCACGTCACAGAGCGCCTAACCCTCCAGGCACCGCCCAGAGGCTTCCCAGCACCCCTGGGGCGCATGTGCAGTCAAGGAGGCATAAGCAGGGCCTGATGGGCTGTGAGCAACAACTGACTACCGCTAAGAGGCGTCACTCCCCCTCCCGCTAAAGCTGATCCTGTTGGAATGCAAATGCAAGTGCACCTCAGCACACTGGGCAAGGCATAGAAACCCAAATCATCCAGCCACCTCCTGGAGGCTTTGCTACACGGCGGGCCGCGCATGCGCAGTCCTGCAACATCAGAAGCACACCAGGCTGCTACCTAGCAAGCCAGTGAAGGGCTTCAAGTGGTCTCGGTCAAGTGAGCAGTTGCTTTTTCCAGACTAATAGGATGTCAGTCGCAGGAAAAGGAGCCACAAGGTAGAAAAGGAAGGCCCCAACCCTCCTCCCTCATATACACACCTCCTGCACAGAGAAAAGAAGCAGAGGGATTTGGGGACAGAACAGAACAGGGAGACTACAGCTTAGAGGAATGCGGACTCTTGTGCACGAGAGGACTGGGAGAGGCCAGGAGTACAGAGGCTGAGAGCAGAGGGCGAATTGGAGAAGATAACAAGGGCCAGGAAGAGGGAGGGGGTTCTGAATTCCTCAGAGGAAGGGACGAGATGCGTCGGGAGCTGTGTAGCCTGTGAAGCTCAGATGGAGGAGGAGGAAAATGGGAAGCAGAGGCAGGGGCGAAGAGGCACAGGCCCGGTGGCACGCGTGAGTTGATAGGAGTCTGGAGGCAGGAAGGCTAATGCTAGGAGTGGAAGCAGCAGCAAGGCAGGGGCAAGGAGGGCATGAAGAGACAATCTCAGGGAGTTTGTGGTGAAGCAAATATGAGTGCAGGGGACAAGCCTCAGGAACTCAGCCGCTGATGGAAGTTGGTGGCGAGGAAGGCCAGGATGCTTGCCACGGGACGGGCGCCGTGCCCCCAAGCCCATGTACCAACGAGACGGAAATAGAGCCAGGGCATTCTGGGGCACAGGCCTCTGCCCCTCGCTGCCCACAGTGCCTTGCTTCAGGGTGTAGACCAGAGGGGTAAAGAATGCCTTCTTTGGTTGGGGTACTTCCTGGGGATAATCCCGTGGTCCTGCCGCATTCACATGTCTCCCCTCATTGCATTCCGCCAAGAGTTGTTTGCAATTCAGGTCGCTCAAGCTGCACGGTACAGGGAATGGAAAACAGGTAAGGACAGCAGGGGAAGACACAAGTGCCAATGGGCTGGCCAACATGCAGGGCTGGGCTCCCTAGCCACGCCCACCACAACAATATCAGGCTTGATTCGATCAAGTCGGACCCAGTGCCCTGAAAACCCTTAGCACCTTCCAAGGCACGGTAAACTGGGTGTGCTCGCAAGTGCGTGAGTGTGTCCGTGTTTGGTTGTACGAGTGCGTGTGTGTTCCTGACACCGTACATGGGTGTACTTCCTAAACATAAGTCTGGATATGTGTAAATAGGCATCTGGATGTGGATCCAGGAGGTCCGGTCACAGTGTGTTCTGAGTGAGCATGTGGAGGCTGCGGCGAGTGACAGAGAAAGACAGAGATGGAGAGTGGGCTTGCATGTGAGAAATTTTCTGTCCATGTGCGGTGGCAGGAGTGTGTCCGATATGACGTTGAACAGATGCAATTCAAAGTGTGTGCACGTATACTTGCTTGCTTGAAATTCCCAGGAAACCATTCATTTGGCAAGGCTGCCTTTAGTGCTGTCTGCTTCTCCAAGGTCTCCAGACATGAGTCCGGGGATGCTAAGCAGCCACTGCTGTTGGCGATCCGCATGACAGTGATGATGACGCCTACGAATAGCATTGCTGGGAGCCAGGGTGCCTTGGCCAACGCAGGGAAGCGTCAGAATGCCCTTTCCCTGGTGTCTGAGCATAGCACCCTGCAGGAGCCTTAAACTTATGGCTGTGAGCCAACGGCCCCCGCATTGCCAGCTCCTGCCTATAGCCATTATGACCCACCGCTACTCGGTAGGAGGAAGGATCTGGCAGAGATGTGGGCCAGAGAGGCCAGGCAAGAGGGCAAACAAGAGTGGAGCGGTCACCTGTGCAGTTAGGAGAACCCAATAACCCCTCACCTGCAGACCTTGAATCTCCATTCTGCTGTCATCGAACAGATGACGTGGATGGGGAGAGAGGTGGCGGATTCAGACACCGGCCACTTGCAGGACTGGCAAGGGCAGAGGAGGTGGGGGAGCTGTCCAACACGGGTTCAGCCAGGATGTGGGATGGAGCGGGAGCGGAGGTGCACAGTGGACCCAGCCCGTCCCAGCGGGGATTCCAGGTGTGCGATTTGTGGCTCCGGAGCTCCTGTATTTCCCTGTTGGCCTGTGAGAACTGGTGAGCAGTCAGAGCCAACCCCTAAGGGCCTTCGCGTCCCTTTCGCTATGGCAACTCCACTTGGAACACTGGCACACGTCAGCAGGTGGCGCCTAGAACCTGATCACGTCACAGAGCGCCTAACCCTCCAGGCACCGCCCAGAGGCTTCCCAGCACCCCTGGGGCGCATGTGCAGTCAAGGAGGCATAAGCAGGGCCTGATGGGCTGTGAGCAACAACTGACTACCGCTAAGAGGCGTCACTCCCCCTCCCGCTAAAGCTGATCCTGTTGGAATGCAAATGCAAGTGCACCTCAGCACACTGGGCAAGGCATAGAAACCCAAATCATCCAGCCACCTCCTGGAGGCTTTGCTACACGGCGGGCCGCGCATGCGCAGTCCTGCAACATCAGAAGCACACCAGGCTGCTACCTAGCAAGCCAGTGAAGGGCTTCAAGTGGTCTCGGTCAAGTGAGCAGTTGCTTTTTCCAGACTAATAGGATGTCAGTCGCAGGAAAAGGAGCCACAAGGTAGAAAAGGAAGGCCCCAACCCTCCTCCCTCATATACACACCTCCTGCACAGAGAAAAGAAGCAGAGGGATTTGGGGACAGAACAGAACAGGGAGACTACAGCTTAGAGGAATGCGGACTCTTGTGCACGAGAGGACTGGGAGAGGCCAGGAGTACAGAGGCTGAGAGCAGAGGGCGAATTGGAGAAGATAACAAGGGCCAGGAAGAGGGAGGGGGTTCTGAATTCCTCAGAGGAAGGGACGAGATGCGTCGGGAGCTGTGTAGCCTGTGAAGCTCAGATGGAGGAGGAGGAAAATGGGAAGCAGAGGCAGGGGCGAAGAGGCACAGGCCCGGTGGCACGCGTGAGTTGATAGGAGTCTGGAGGCAGGAAGGCTAATGCTAGGAGTGGAAGCAGCAGCAAGGCAGGGGCAAGGAGGGCATGAAGAGACAATCTCAGGGAGTTTGTGGTGAAGCAAATATGAGTGCAGGGGACAAGCCTCAGGAACTCAGCCGCTGATGGAAGTTGGTGGCGAGGAAGGCCAGGATGCTTGCCACGGGACGGGCGCCGTGCCCCCAAGGCCATGTACCAACGAGACGGAAATAGAGCCAGGGCATTCTGGGGCACAGGCCTCTGCCCCTCGCTGCCCACAGTGCCTTGCTTCAGGGTGTAGACCAGAGGGGTAAAGAATGCCTTCTTTGGTTGGGGTACTTCCTGGGGATAATCCCGTGGTCCTGCCGCATTCACATGTCTCCCCTCATTGCATTCCGCCAAGAGTTGTTTGCAATTCAGGTCGCTCAAGCTGCACGGTACAGGGAATGGGAAACAGGTAAGGACAGCAGGGGAAGACACAAGTGCCAATGGGCTGGCCAACATGCAGGGCTGGGCTCCCTAGCCACGCCCACCACAACAATATCAGGCTTGATTCGATCAAGTCGGACCCAGTGCCCTGAAAACCCTTAGCACCTTCCAAGGCACGGTAAACTGGGTGTGCTCGCAAGTGCGTGAGTGTGTCCGTGTTTGGTTGTACGAGTGCGTGTGTGTTCCTGACACCGTACATGGGTGTACTTCCTAAACATAAGTCTGGATATGTGTAAATAGGCATCTGGATGTGGATCCAGGAGGTCCGGTCACAGTGTGTTCTGAGTGAGCATGTGGAGGCTGCGGCGAGTGACAGAGAAAGACAGAGATGGAGAGTGGGCTTGCATGTGAGAAATTTTCTGTCCATGTGCGGTGGCAGGAGTGTGTCCGATATGAAGTTGAACAGATGCAATTCAAAGTGTGTGCACGTATACTTGCTTGCTTGAAATTCCCAGGAAACCATTCATTTGGCAAGGCTGCCTTTAGTGCTGTCTGCTTCTCCAAGGTCTCCAGACATGAGTCCGGGGATGCTAAGCAGCCACTGCTGTTGGCGATCCGCATGACAGTGATGATGACGCCTACGAATAGCATTGCTGGGAGCCAGGGTGCCTTGGCCAACGCAGGGAAGCGTCAGAATGCCCTTTCCCTGGTGTCTGAGCATAGCACCCTGCAGGAGCCTTAAACTTATGGCTGTGAGCCAACGGCCCCCGCATTGCCAGCTCCTGCCTATAGCCATTATGACCCACCGCTACTCGGTAGGAGGAAGGATCTGGCAGAGATGTGGGCCAGAGAGGCCAGGCAAGAGGGCAAACAAGAGTGGAGCGGTCACCTGTGCAGTTAGGAGAACCCAATAACCCCTCACCTGCAGACCTTGAATCTCCATTCTGCTGTCATCGAACAGATGACGTGGATGGGGAGAGAGGTGGCGGATTCAGACACCGGCCACTTGCAGGACTGGCAAGGGCAGAGGAGGTGGGGGAGCTGTCCAACACGGGTTCAGCCAGGATGTGGGATGGAGCGGGAGCGGAGGTGCACAGTGGACCCAGCCCGTCCCAGCGGGGATTCCAGGTGTGCGATTTGTGGCTCCGGAGCTCCTGTATTTCCCTGTTGGCCTGTGAGAACTGGTGAGCAGTCAGAGCCAACCCCTAAGGGCCTTCGCGTCCCTTTCGCTATGGCAACTCCACTTGGAACACTGGCACACGTCAGCAGGTGGCGCCTAGAACCTGATCACGTCACAGAGCGCCTAACCCTCCAGGCACCGCCCAGAGGCTTCCCAGCACCCCTGGGGCGCATGTGCAGTCAAGGAGGCATAAGCAGGGCCTGATGGGCTGTGAGCAACAACTGACTACCGCTAAGAGGCGTCACTCCCCCTCCCGCTAAAGCTGATCCTGTTGGAATGCAAATGCAAGTGCACCTCAGCACACTGGGCAAGGCATAGAAACCCAAATCATCCAGCCACCTCCTGGAGGCTTTGCTACACGGCGGGCCGCGCATGCGCAGTCCTGCAACATCAGAAGCACACCAGGCTGCTACCTAGCAAGCCAGTGAAGGGCTTCAAGTGGTCTCGGTCAAGTGAGCAGTTGCTTTTTCCAGACTAATAGGATGTCAGTCGCAGGAAAAGGAGCCACAAGGTAGAAAAGGAAGGCCCCAACCCTCCTCCCTCATATACACACCTCCTGCACAGAGAAAAGAAGCAGAGGGATTTGGGGACAGAACAGAACAGGGAGACTACAGCTTAGAGGAATGCGGACTGTTGTGCACGAGAGGACTGGGAGAGGCCAGGAGTACAGAGGCTGAGAGCAGAGGGCGAATTGGAGAAGATAACAAGGGCCAGGAAGAGGGAGGGGGTTCTGAATTCCTCAGAGGAAGGGACGAGATGCGTCGGGAGCTGTGTAGCCTGTGAAGCTCAGATGGAGGAGGAGGAAAATGGGAAGCAGAGGCAGGGGCGAAGAGGCACAGGCCCGGTGGCACGCGTGAGTTGATAGGAGTCTGGTGGAAGGAAGGCTAATCCTAGGAGTGGAAGCAGCAGCAAGGCAGGGGCAAGGAGGGCATGAAGAGACAATCTCAGGGAGTTTGTGGTGAAGCAAATATGAGTGCAGGGGACAAGCCTCAGGAACTCAGCCGCTGATGGAAGTTGGTGGCGAGGAAGGCCAGGATGCTTGCCACGGGACGGGCGCCGTGCCCCCAAGCCCATGTACCAACGAGACGGAAATAGAGCCAGGGCATTCTGGGGCACAGGCCTCTGCCCCTCGCTGCCCACAGTGCCTTGCTTCAGGGTGTAGACCAGAGGGGTAAAGAATGCCTTCTTTGGTTGGGGTACTTCCTGGGGATAATCCCGTGGTCCTGCCGCATTCACATGTCTCCCCTCATTGCATTCCGCCAAGAGTTGTTTGCAATTCAGGTCGCTCAAGCTGCACGGTACAGGGAATGGAAAACAGGTAAGGACAGCAGGGGAAGACACAAGTGCCAATGGGCTGGCCAACATGCAGGGCTGGGCTCCCTAGCCACGCCCACCACAACAATATCAGGCTTGATTCGATCAAGTCGGACCCAGTGCCCTGAAAACCCTTAGCACCTTCCAAGGCACGGTAAACTGGGTGTGCTCGCAAGTGCGTGAGTGTGTCCGTGTTTGGTTGTACGAGTGCGTGTGTGTTCCTGACACCGTACATGGGTGTACTTCCTAAACATAAGTCTGGATATGTGTAAATAGGCATCTGGATGTGGATCCAGGAGGTCCGGTCACAGTGTGTTCTGAGTGAGCATGTGGAGGCTGCGGCGAGTGACAGAGAAAGACAGAGATGGAGAGTGGGCTTGCATGTGAGAAATTTTCTGTCCATGTGCGGTGGCAGGAGTGTGTCCGATATGAAGTTGAACAGATGCAATTCAAAGTGTGTGCACGTATACTTGCTTGCTTGAAATTCCCAGGAAACCATTCATTTGGCAAGGCTGCCTTTAGTGCTGTCTGCTTCTCCAAGGTCTCCAGACATGAGTCCGGGGATGCTAAGCAGCCACTGCTGTTGGCGATCCGCATGACAGTGATGATGACGCCTACGAATAGCATTGCTGGGAGCCAGGGTGCCTTGGCCAACGCAGGGAAGCGTCAGAATGCCCTTTCCCTGGTGTCTGAGCATAGCACCCTGCAGGAGCCTTAAACTTATGGCTGTGAGCCAACGGCCCCCGCATTGCCAGCTCCTGCCTATAGCCATTATGACCCACCGCTACTCGGTAGGAGGAAGGATCTGGCAGAGATGTGGGCCAGAGAGGCCAGGCAAGAGGGCAAACAAGAGTGGAGCGGTCACCTGTGCAGTTAGGAGAACCCAATAACCCCTCACCTGCAGACCTTGAATCTCCATTCTGCTGTCATCGAACAGATGACGTGGATGGGGAGAGAGGTGGCGGATTCAGACACCGGCCACTTGCAGGACTGGCAAGGGCAGAGGAGGTGGGGGAGCTGTCCAACACGGGTTCAGCCAGGATGTGGGATGGAGCGGGAGCGGAGGTGCACAGTGGACCCAGCCCGTCCCAGCGGGGATTCCAGGTGTGCGATTTGTGGCTCCGGAGCTCCTGTATTTCCCTGTTGGCCTGTGAGAACTGGTGAGCAGTCAGAGCCAACCCCTAAGGGCCTTCGCGTCCCTTTCGCTATGGCAACTCCACTTGGAACACTGGCACACGTCAGCAGGTGGCGCCTAGAACCTGATCACGTCACAGAGCGCCTAACCCTCCAGGCACCGCCCAGAGGCTTCCCAGCACCCCTGGGGCGCATGTGCAGTCAAGGAGGCATAAGCAGGGCCTGATGGGCTGTGAGCAACAACTGACTACCGCTAAGAGGCGTCACTCCCCCTCCCGCTAAAGCTGATCCTGTTGGAATGCAAATGCAAGTGCACCTCAGCACACTGGGCAAGGCATAGAAACCCAAATCATCCAGCCACCTCCTGGAGGCTTTGCTACACGGCGGGCCGCGCATGCGCAGTCCTGCAACATCAGAAGCACACCAGGCTGCTACCTAGCAAGCCAGTGAAGGGCTTCAAGTGGTCTCGGTCAAGTGAGCAGTTGCTTTTTCCAGACTAATAGGATGTCAGTCGCAGGAAAAGGAGCCACAAGGTAGAAAAGGAAGGCCCCAACCCTCCTCCCTCATATACACACCTCCTGCACAGAGAAAAGAAGCAGAGGGATTTGGGGACAGAACAGAACAGGGAGACTACAGCTTAGAGGAATGCGGACTCTTGTGCACGAGAGGACTGGGAGAGGCCAGGAGTACAGAGGCTGAGAGCAGAGGGCGAATTGGAGAAGATAACAAGGGCCAGGAAGAGGGAGGGGGTTCTGAATTCCTCAGAGGAAGGGACGAGATGCGTCGGGAGCTGTGTAGCCTGTGAAGCTCAGATGGAGGAGGAGGAAAATGGGAAGCAGAGGCAGGGGCGAAGAGGCACAGGCCCGGTGGCACGCGTGAGTTGATAGGAGTCTGGAGGCAGGAAGGCTAATGCTAGGAGTGGAAGCAGCAGCAAGGCAGGGGCAAGGAGGGCATGAAGAGACAATCTCAGGGAGTTTGTGGTGAAGCAAATATGAGTGCAGGGGACAAGCCTCAGGAACTCAGCCGCTGATGGAAGTTGGTGGCGAGGAAGGCCAGGATGCTTGCCACGGGACGGGCGCCGTGCCCCCAAGCCCATGTACCAACGAGACGGAAATAGAGCCAGGGCATTCTGGGGCACAGGCCTCTGCCCCTCGCTGCCCACAGTGCCTTGCTTCAGGGTGTAGACCAGAGGGGTAAAGAATGCCTTCTTTGGTTGGGGTACTTCCTGGGGATAATCCCGTGGTCCTGCCGCATTCACATGTCTCCCCTCATTGCATTCCGCCAAGAGTTGTTTGCAATTCAGGTCGCTCAAGCTGCACGGTACAGGGAATGGGAAACAGGTAAGGACAGCAGGGGAAGACACAAGTGCCAATGGGCTGGCCAACATGCAGGGCTGGGCTCCCTAGCCACGCCCACCACAACAATATCAGGCTTGATTCGATCAAGTCGGACCCAGTGCCCTGAAAACCCTTAGCACCTTCCAAGGCACGGTAAACTGGGTGTGCTCGCAAGTGCGTGAGTGTGTCCGTGTTTGGTTGTACGAGTGCGTGTGTGTTCCTGACACCGTACATGGGTGTACTTCCTAAACATAAGTCTGGATATGTGTAAATAGGCATCTGGATGTGGATCCAGGAGGTCCGGTCACAGTGTGTTCTGAGTGAGCATGTGGAGGCTGCGGCGAGTGACAGAGAAAGACAGAGATGGAGAGTGGGCTTGCATGTGAGAAATTTTCTGTCCATGTGCGGTGGCAGGAGTGTGTCCGATATGAAGTTGAACAGATGCAATTCAAAGTGTGTGCACGTATACTTGCTTGCTTGAAATTCCCAGGAAACCATTCATTTGGCAAGGCTGCCTTTAGTGCTGTCTGCTTCTCCAAGGTCTCCAGACATGAGTCCGGGGATGCTAAGCAGCCACTGCTGTTGGCGATCCGCATGACAGTGATGATGACGCCTACGAATAGCATTGCTGGGAGCCAGGGTGCCTTGGCCAACGCAGGGAAGCGTCAGAATGCCCTTTCCCTGGTGTCTGAGCATAGCACCCTGCAGGAGCCTTAAACTTATGGCTGTGAGCCAACGGCCCCCGCATTGCCAGCTCCTGCCTATAGCCATTATGACCCACCGCTACTCGGTAGGAGGAAGGATCTGGCAGAGATGTGGGCCAGAGAGGCCAGGCAAGAGGGCAAACAAGAGTGGAGCGGTCACCTGTGCAGTTAGGAGAACCCAATAACCCCTCACCTGCAGACCTTGAATCTCCATTCTGCTGTCATCGAACAGATGACGTGGATGGGGAGAGAGGTGGCGGATTCAGACACCGGCCACTTGCAGGACTGGCAAGGGCAGAGGAGGTGGGGGAGCTGTCCAACACGGGTTCAGCCAGGATGTGGGATGGAGCGGGAGCGGAGGTGCACAGTGGACCCAGCCCGTCCCAGCGGGGATTCCAGGTGTGCGATTTGTGGCTCCGGAGCTCCTGTATTTCCCTGTTGGCCTGTGAGAACTGGTGAGCAGTCAGAGCCAACCCCTAAGGGCCTTCGCGTCCCTTTCGCTATGGCAACTCCACTTGGAACACTGGCACACGTCAGCAGGTGGCGCCTAGAACCTGATCACGTCACAGAGCGCCTAACCCTCCAGGCACCGCCCAGAGGCTTCCCAGCACCCCTGGGGCGCATGTGCAGTCAAGGAGGCATAAGCAGGGCCTGATGGGCTGTGAGCAACAACTGACTACCGCTAAGAGGCGTCACTCCCCCTCCCGCTAAAGCTGATCCTGTTGGAATGCAAATGCAAGTGCACCTCAGCACACTGGGCAAGGCATAGAAACCCAAATCATCCAGCCACCTCCTGGAGGCTTTGCTACACGGCGGGCCGCGCATGCGCAGTCCTGCAACATCAGAAGCACACCAGGCTGCTACCTAGCAAGCCAGTGAAGGGCTTCAAGTGGTCTCGGTCAAGTGAGCAGTTGCTTTTTCCAGACTAATAGGATGTCAGTCGCAGGAAAAGGAGCCACAAGGTAGAAAAGGAAGGCCCCAACCCTCCTCCCTCATATACACACCTCCTGCACAGAGAAAAGAAGCAGAGGGATTTGGGGACAGAACAGAACAGGGAGACTACAGCTTAGAGGAATGCGGACTCTTGTGCACGAGAGGACTGGGAGAGGCCAGGAGTACAGAGGCTGAGAGCAGAGGGCGAATTGGAGAAGATAACAAGGGCCAGGAAGAGGGAGGGGGTTCTGAATTCCTCAGAGGAAGGGACGAGATGCGTCGGGAGCTGTGTAGCCTGTGAAGCTCAGATGGAGGAGGAGGAAAATGGGAAGCAGAGGCAGGGGCGAAGAGGCACAGGCCCGGTGGCACGCGTGAGTTGATAGGAGTCTGGAGGCAGGAAGGCTAATGCTAGGAGTGGAAGCAGCAGCAAGGCAGGGGCAAGGAGGGCATGAAGAGACAATCTCAGGGAGTTTGTGGTGAAGCAAATATGAGTGCAGGGGACAAGCCTCAGGAACTCAGCCGCTGATGGAAGTTGGTGGCGAGGAAGGCCAGGATGCTTGCCACGGGACGGGCGCCGTGCCCCCAAGCCCATGTACCAACGAGACGGAAATAGAGCCAGGGCATTCTGGGGCACAGGCCTCTGCCCCTCGCTGCCCACAGTGCCTTGCTTCAGGGTGTAGACCAGAGGGGTAAAGAATGCCTTCTTTGGTTGGGGTACTTCCTGGGGATAATCCCGTGGTCCTGCCGCATTCACATGTCTCCCCTCATTGCATTCCGCCAAGAGTTGTTTGCAATTCAGGTCGCTCAAGCTGCACGGTACAGGGAATGGGAAACAGGTAAGGACAGCAGGGGAAGACACAAGTGCCAATGGGCTGGCCAACATGCAGGGCTGGGCTCCCTAGCCACGCCCACCACAACAATATCAGGCTTGATTCGATCAAGTCGGACCCAGTGCCCTGAAAACCCTTAGCACCTTCCAAGGCACGGTAAACTGGGTGTGCTCGCAAGTGCGTGAGTGTGTCCGTGTTTGGTTGTACGAGTGCGTGTGTGTTCCTGACACCGTACATGGGTGTACTTCCTAAACATAAGTCTGGATATGTGTAAATAGGCATCTGGATGTGGATCCAGGAGGTCCGGTCACAGTGTGTTCTGAGTGAGCATGTGGAGGCTGCGGCGAGTGACAGAGAAAGACAGAGATGGAGAGTGGGCTTGCATGTGAGAAATTTTCTGTCCATGTGCGGTGGCAGGAGTGTGTCCGATATGAAGTTGAACAGATGCAATTCAAAGTGTGTGCACGTATACTTGCTTGCTTGAAATTCCCAGGAAACCATTCATTTGGCAAGGCTGCCTTTAGTGCTGTCTGCTTCTCCAAGGTCTCCAGACATGAGTCCGGGGATGCTAAGCAGCCACTGCTGTTGGCGATCCGCATGACAGTGATGATGACGCCTACGAATAGCATTGCTGGGAGCCAGGGTGCCTTGGCCAACGCAGGGAAGCGTCAGAATGCCCTTTCCCTGGTGTCTGAGCATAGCACCCTGCAGGAGCCTTAAACTTATGGCTGTGAGCCAACGGCCCCCGCATTGCCAGCTCCTGCCTATAGCCATTATGACCCACCGCTACTCGGTAGGAGGAAGGATCTGGCAGAGATGTGGGCCAGAGAGGCCAGGCAAGAGGGCAAACAAGAGTGGAGCGGTCACCTGTGCAGTTAGGAGAACCCAATAACCCCTCACCTGCAGACCTTGAATCTCCATTCTGCTGTCATCGAACAGATGACGTGGATGGGGAGAGAGGTGGCGGATTCAGACACCGGCCACTTGCAGGACTGGCAAGGGCAGAGGAGGTGGGGGAGCTGTCCAACACGGGTTCAGCCAGGATGTGGGATGGAGCGGGAGCGGAGGTGCACAGTGGACCCAGCCCGTCCCAGCGGGGATTCCAGGTGTGCGATTTGTGGCTCCGGAGCTCCTGTATTTCCCTGTTGGCCTGTGAGAACTGGTGAGCAGTCAGAGCCAACCCCTAAGGGCCTTCGCGTCCCTTTCGCTATGGCAACTCCACTTGGAACACTGGCACACGTCAGCAGGTGGCGCCTAGAACCTGATCACGTCACAGAGCGCCTAACCCTCCAGGCACCGCCCAGAGGCTTCCCAGCACCCCTGGGGCGCATGTGCAGTCAAGGAGGCATAAGCAGGGCCTGATGGGCTGTGAGCAACAACTGACTACCGCTAAGAGGCGTCACTCCCCCTCCCGCTAAAGCTGATCCTGTTGGAATGCAAATGCAAGTGCACCTCAGCACACTGGGCAAGGCATAGAAACCCAAATCATCCAGCCACCTCCTGGAGGCTTTGCTACACGGCGGGCCGCGCATGCGCAGTCCTGCAACATCAGAAGCACACCAGGCTGCTACCTAGCAAGCCAGTGAAGGGCTTCAAGTGGTCTCGGTCAAGTGAGCAGTTGCTTTTTCCAGACTAATAGGATGTCAGTCGCAGGAAAAGGAGCCACAAGGTAGAAAAGGAAGGCCCCAACCCTCCTCCCTCATATACACACCTCCTGCACAGAGAAAAGAAGCAGAGGGATTTGGGGACAGAACAGAACAGGGAGACTACAGCTTAGAGGAATGCGGACTCTTGTGCACGAGAGGACTGGGAGAGGCCAGGAGTACAGAGGCTGAGAGCAGAGGGCGAATTGGAGAAGATAACAAGGGCCAGGAAGAGGGAGGGGGTTCTGAATTCCTCAGAGGAAGGGACGAGATGCGTCGGGAGCTGTGTAGCCTGTGAAGCTCAGATGGAGGAGGAGGAAAATGGGAAGCAGAGGCAGGGGCGAAGAGGCAGAGGCCCGGTGGCACGCGTGAGTTGATAGGAGTCTGGAGGCAGGAAGGCTAATGCTAGGAGTGGAAGCAGCAGCAAGGCAGGGGCAAGGAGGGCATGAAGAGACAATCTCAGGGAGTTTGTGGTGAAGCAAATATGAGTGCAGGGGACAAGCCTCAGGAACTCAGCCGCTGATGGAAGTTGGTGGCGAGGAAGGCCAGGATGCTTGCCACGGGACGGGCGCCGTGCCCCCAAGCCCATGTACCAACGAGACGGAAATAGAGCCAGGGCATTCTGGGGCACAGGCCTCTGCCCCTCGCTGCCCACAGTGCCTTGCTTCAGGGTGTAGACCAGAGGGGTAAAGAATGCCTTCTTTGGTTGGGGTACTTCCTGGGGATAATCCCGTGGTCCTGCCGCATTCACATGTCTCCCCTCATTGCATTCCGCCAAGAGTTGTTTGCAATTCAGGTCGCTCAAGCTGCACGGTACAGGGAATGGGAAACAGGTAAGGACAGCAGGGGAAGACACAAGTGCCAATGGGCTGGCCAACATGCAGGGCTGGGCTCCCTAGCCACGCCCACCACAACAATATCAGGCTTGATTCGATCAAGTCGGACCCAGTGCCCTGAAAACCCTTAGCACCTTCCAAGGCACGGTAAACTGGGTGTGCTCGCAAGTGCGTGAGTGTGTCCGTGTTTGGTTGTACGAGTGCGTGTGTGTTCCTGACACCGTACATGGGTGTACTTCCTAAACATAAGTCTGGATATGTGTAAATAGGCATCTGGATGTGGATCCAGGAGGTCCGGTCACAGTGTGTTCTGAGTGAGCATGTGGAGGCTGCGGCGAGTGACAGAGAAAGACAGAGATGGAGAGTGGGCTTGCATGTGAGAAATTTTCTGTCCATGTGCGGTGGCAGGAGTGTGTCCGATATGAAGTTGAACAGATGCAATTCAAAGTGTGTGCACGTATACTTGCTTGCTTGAAATTCCCAGGAAACCATTCATTTGGCAAGGCTGCCTTTAGTGCTGTCTGCTTCTCCAAGGTCTCCAGACATGAGTCCGGGGATGCTAAGCAGCCACTGCTGTTGGCGATCCGCATGACAGTGATGATGACGCCTACGAATAGCATTGCTGGGAGCCAGGGTGCCTTGGCCAACGCAGGGAAGCGTCAGAATGCCCTTTCCCTGGTGTCTGAGCATAGCACCCTGCAGGAGCCTTAAACTTATGGCTGTGAGCCAACGGCCCCCGCATTGCCAGCTCCTGCCTATAGCCATTATGACCCACCGCTACTCGGTAGGAGGAAGGATCTGGCAGAGATGTGGGCCAGAGAGGCCAGGCAAGAGGGCAAACAAGAGTGGAGCGGTCACCTGTGCAGTTAGGAGAACCCAATAACCCCTCACCTGCAGACCTTGAATCTCCATTCTGCTGTCATCGAACAGATGACGTGGATGGGGAGAGAGGTGGCGGATTCAGACACCGGCCACTTGCAGGACTGGCAAGGGCAGAGGAGGTGGGGGAGCTGTCCAACACGGGTTCAGCCAGGATGTGGGATGGAGCGGGAGCGGAGGTGCACAGTGGACCCAGCCCGTCCCAGCGGGGATTCCAGGTGTGCGATTTGTGGCTCCGGAGCTCCTGTATTTCCCTGTTGGCCTGTGAGAACTGGTGAGCAGTCAGAGCCAACCCCTAAGGGCCTTCGCGTCCCTTTCGCTATGGCAACTCCACTTGGAACACTGGCACACGTCAGCAGGTGGCGCCTAGAACCTGATCACGTCACAGAGCGCCTAACCCTCCAGGCACCGCCCAGAGGCTTCCCAGCACCCCTGGGGCGCATGTGCAGTCAAGGAGGCATAAGCAGGGCCTGATGGGCTGTGAGCAACAACTGACTACCGCTAAGAGGCGTCACTCCCCCTCCCGCTAAAGCTGATCCTGTTGGAATGCAAATGCAAGTGCACCTCAGCACACTGGGCAAGGCATAGAAACCCAAATCATCCAGCCACCTCCTGGAGGCTTTGCTACACGGCGGGCCGCGCATGCGCAGTCCTGCAACATCAGAAGCACACCAGGCTGCTACCTAGCAAGCCAGTGAAGGGCTTCAAGTGGTCTCGGTCAAGTGAGCAGTTGCTTTTTCCAGACTAATAGGATGTCAGTCGCAGGAAAAGGAGCCACAAGGTAGAAAAGGAAGGCCCCAACCCTCCTCCCTCATATACACACCTCCTGCACAGAGAAAAGAAGCAGAGGGATTTGGGGACAGAACAGAACAGGGAGACTACAGCTTAGAGGAATGCGGACTGTTGTGCACGAGAGGACTGGGAGAGGCCAGGAGTACAGAGGCTGAGAGCAGAGGGCGAATTGGAGAAGATAACAAGGGCCAGGAAGAGGGAGGGGGTTCTGAATTCCTCAGAGGAAGGGACGAGATGCGTCGGGAGCTGTGTAGCCTGTGAAGCTCAGATGGAGGAGGAGGAAAATGGGAAGCAGAGGCAGGGGCGAAGAGGCACAGGCCCGGTGGCACGCGTGAGTTGATAGGAGTCTGGTGGAAGGAAGGCTAATCCTAGGAGTGGAAGCAGCAGCAAGGCAGGGGCAAGGAGGGCATGAAGAGACAATCTCAGGGAGTTTGTGGTGAAGCAAATATGAGTGCAGGGGACAAGCCTCAGGAACTCAGCCGCTGATGGAAGTTGGTGGCGAGGAAGGCCAGGATGCTTGCCACGGGACGGGCGCCGTGCCCCCAAGCCCATGTACCAACGAGACGGAAATAGAGCCAGGGCATTCTGGGGCACAGGCCTCTGCCCCTCGCTGCCCACAGTGCCTTGCTTCAGGGTGTAGACCAGAGGGGTAAAGAATGCCTTCTTTGGTTGGGGTACTTCCTGGGGATAATCCCGTGGTCCTGCCGCATTCACATGTCTCCCCTCATTGCATTCCGCCAAGAGTTGTTTGCAATTCAGGTCGCTCAAGCTGCACGGTACAGGGAATGGAAAACAGGTAAGGACAGCAGGGGAAGACACAAGTGCCAATGGGCTGGCCAACATGCAGGGCTGGGCTCCCTAGCCACGCCCACCACAACAATATCAGGCTTGATTCGATCAAGTCGGACCCAGTGCCCTGAAAACCCTTAGCACCTTCCAAGGCACGGTAAACTGGGTGTGCTCGCAAGTGCGTGAGTGTGTCCGTGTTTGGTTGTACGAGTGCGTGTGTGTTCCTGACACCGTACATGGGTGTACTTCCTAAACATAAGTCTGGATATGTGTAAATAGGCATCTGGATGTGGATCCAGGAGGTCCGGTCACAGTGTGTTCTGAGTGAGCATGTGGAGGCTGCGGCGAGTGACAGAGAAAGACAGAGATGGAGAGTGGGCTTGCATGTGAGAAATTTTCTGTCCATGTGCGGTGGCAGGAGTGTGTCCGATATGAAGTTGAACAGATGCAATTCAAAGTGTGTGCACGTATACTTGCTTGCTTGAAATTCCCAGGAAACCATTCATTTGGCAAGGCTGCCTTTAGTGCTGTCTGCTTCTCCAAGGTCTCCAGACATGAGTCCGGGGATGCTAAGCAGCCACTGCTGTTGGCGATCCGCATGACAGTGATGATGACGCCTACGAATAGCATTGCTGGGAGCCAGGGTGCCTTGGCCAACGCAGGGAAGCGTCAGAATGCCCTTTCCCTGGTGTCTGAGCATAGCACCCTGCAGGAGCCTTAAACTTATGGCTGTGAGCCAACGGCCCCCGCATTGCCAGCTCCTGCCTATAGCCATTATGACCCACCGCTACTCGGTAGGAGGAAGGATCTGGCAGAGATGTGGGCCAGAGAGGCCAGGCAAGAGGGCAAACAAGAGTGGAGCGGTCACCTGTGCAGTTAGGAGAACCCAATAACCCCTCACCTGCAGACCTTGAATCTCCATTCTGCTGTCATCGAACAGATGACGTGGATGGGGAGAGAGGTGGCGGATTCAGACACCGGCCACTTGCAGGACTGGCAAGGGCAGAGGAGGTGGGGGAGCTGTCCAACACGGGTTCAGCCAGGATGTGGGATGGAGCGGGAGCGGAGGTGCACAGTGGACCCAGCCCGTCCCAGCGGGGATTCCAGGTGTGCGATTTGTGGCTCCGGAGCTCCTGTATTTCCCTGTTGGCCTGTGAGAACTGGTGAGCAGTCAGAGCCAACCCCTAAGGGCCTTCGCGTCCCTTTCGCTATGGCAACTCCACTTGGAACACTGGCACACGTCAGCAGGTGGCGCCTAGAACCTGATCACGTCACAGAGCGCCTAACCCTCCAGGCACCGCCCAGAGGCTTCCCAGCACCCCTGGGGCGCATGTGCAGTCAAGGAGGCATAAGCAGGGCCTGATGGGCTGTGAGCAACAACTGACTACCGCTAAGAGGCGTCACTCCCCCTCCCGCTAAAGCTGATCCTGTTGGAATGCAAATGCAAGTGCACCTCAGCACACTGGGCAAGGCATAGAAACCCAAATCATCCAGCCACCTCCTGGAGGCTTTGCTACACGGCGGGCCGCGCATGCGCAGTCCTGCAACATCAGAAGCACACCAGGCTGCTACCTAGCAAGCCAGTGAAGGGCTTCAAGTGGTCTCGGTCAAGTGAGCAGTTGCTTTTTCCAGACTAATAGGATGTCAGTCGCAGGAAAAGGAGCCACAAGGTAGAAAAGGAAGGCCCCAACCCTCCTCCCTCATATACACACCTCCTGCACAGAGAAAAGAAGCAGAGGGATTTGGGGACAGAACAGAACAGGGAGACTACAGCTTAGAGGAATGCGGACTCTTGTGCACGAGAGGACTGGGAGAGGCCAGGAGTACAGAGGCTGAGAGCAGAGGGCGAATTGGAGAAGATAACAAGGGCCAGGAAGAGGGAGGGGGTTCTGAATTCCTCAGAGGAAGGGACGAGATGCGTCGGGAGCTGTGTAGCCTGTGAAGCTCAGATGGAGGAGGAGGAAAATGGGAAGCAGAGGCAGGGGCGAAGAGGCAGAGGCCCGGTGGCACGCGTGAGTTGATAGGAGTCTGGAGGCAGGAAGGCTAATGCTAGGAGTGGAAGCAGCAGCAAGGCAGGGGCAAGGAGGGCATGAAGAGACAATCTCAGGGAGTTTGTGGTGAAGCAAATATGAGTGCAGGGGACAAGCCTCAGGAACTCAGCCGCTGATGGAAGTTGGTGGCGAGGAAGGCCAGGATGCTTGCCACGGGACGGGCGCCGTGCCCCCAAGCCCATGTACCAACGAGACGGAAATAGAGCCAGGGCATTCTGGGGCACAGGCCTCTGCCCCTCGCTGCCCACAGTGCCTTGCTTCAGGGTGTAGACCAGAGGGGTAAAGAATGCCTTCTTTGGTTGGGGTACTTCCTGGGGATAATCCCGTGGTCCTGCCGCATTCACATGTCTCCCCTCATTGCATTCCGCCAAGAGTTGTTTGCAATTCAGGTCGCTCAAGCTGCACGGTACAGGGAATGGGAAAACAGGTAAGGACAGCAGGGGAAGACACAAGTGCCAATGGGCTGGCCAACATGCAGGGCTGGGCTCCCTAGCCACGCCCACCACAACAATATCAGGCTTGATTCGATCAAGTCGGACCCAGTGCCCTGAAAACCCTTAGCACCTTCCAAGGCACGGTAAACTGGGTGTGCTCGCAAGTGCGTGAGTGTGTCCGTGTTTGGTTGTACGAGTGCGTGTGTGTTCCTGACACCGTACATGGGTGTACTTCCTAAACATAAGTCTGGATATGTGTAAATAGGCATCTGGATGTGGATCCAGGAGGTCCGGTCACAGTGTGTTCTGAGTGAGCATGTGGAGGCTGCGGCGAGTGACAGAGAAAGACAGAGATGGAGAGTGGGCTTGCATGTGAGAAATTTTCTGTCCATGTGCGGTGGCAGGAGTGTGTCCGATATGAAGTTGAACAGATGCAATTCAAAGTGTGTGCACGTATACTTGCTTGCTTGAAATTCCCAGGAAACCATTCATTTGGCAAGGCTGCCTTTAGTGCTGTCTGCTTCTCCAAGGTCTCCAGACATGAGTCCGGGGATGCTAAGCAGCCACTGCTGTTGGCGATCCGCATGACAGTGATGATGACGCCTACGAATAGCATTGCTGGGAGCCAGGGTGCCTTGGCCAACGCAGGGAAGCGTCAGAATGCCCTTTCCCTGGTGTCTGAGCATAGCACCCTGCAGGAGCCTTAAACTTATGGCTGTGAGCCAACGGCCCCCGCATTGCCAGCTCCTGCCTATAGCCATTATGACCCACCGCTACTCGGTAGGAGGAAGGATCTGGCAGAGATGTGGGCCAGAGAGGCCAGGCAAGAGGGCAAACAAGAGTGGAGCGGTCACCTGTGCAGTTAGGAGAACCCAATAACCCCTCACCTGCAGACCTTGAATCTCCATTCTGCTGTCATCGAACAGATGACGTGGATGGGGAGAGAGGTGGCGGATTCAGACACCGGCCACTTGCAGGACTGGCAAGGGCAGAGGAGGTGGGGGAGCTGTCCAACACGGGTTCAGCCAGGATGTGGGATGGAGCGGGAGCGGAGGTGCACAGTGGACCCAGCCCGTCCCAGCGGGGATTCCAGGTGTGCGATTTGTGGCTCCGGAGCTCCTGTATTTCCCTGTTGGCCTGTGAGAACTGGTGAGCAGTCAGAGCCAACCCCTAAGGGCCTTCGCGTCCCTTTCGCTATGGCAACTCCACTTGGAACACTGGCACACGTCAGCAGGTGGCGCCTAGAACCTGATCACGTCACAGAGCGCCTAACCCTCCAGGCACCGCCCAGAGGCTTCCCAGCACCCCTGGGGCGCATGTGCAGTCAAGGAGGCATAAGCAGGGCCTGATGGGCTGTGAGCAACAACTGACTACCGCTAAGAGGCGTCACTCCCCCTCCCGCTAAAGCTGATCCTGTTGGAATGCAAATGCAAGTGCACCTCAGCACACTGGGCAAGGCATAGAAACCCAAATCATCCAGCCACCTCCTGGAGGCTTTGCTACACGGCGGGCCGCGCATGCGCAGTCCTGCAACATCAGAAGCACACCAGGCTGCTACCTAGCAAGCCAGTGAAGGGCTTCAAGTGGTCTCGGTCAAGTGAGCAGTTGCTTTTTCCAGACTAATAGGATGTCAGTCGCAGGAAAAGGAGCCACAAGGTAGAAAAGGAAGGCCCCAACCCTCCTCCCTCATATACACACCTCCTGCACAGAGAAAAGAAGCAGAGGGATTTGGGGACAGAACAGAACAGGAGACTACAGCTTAGAGGAATGCGGACTCTTGTGCACGAGAGGACTGGGAGAGGCCAGGAGTACAGAGGCTGAGAGCAGAGGGCGAATTGGAGAAGATAACAAGGGCCAGGAAGAGGGAGGGGGTTCTGAATTCCTCAGAGGAAGGGACGAGATGCGTCGGGAGCTGTGTAGCCTGTGAAGCTCAGATGGAGGAGGAGGAAAATGGGAAGCAGAGGCAGGGGCGAAGAGGCAGAGGCCCGGTGGCACGCGTGAGTTGATAGGAGTCTGGAGGCAGGAAGGCTAATGCTAGGAGTGGAAGCAGCAGCAAGGCAGGGGCAAGGAGGGCATGAAGAGACAATCTCAGGGAGTTTGTGGTGAAGCAAATATGAGTGCAGGGGACAAGCCTCAGGAACTCAGCCGCTGATGGAAGTTGGTGGCGAGGAAGGCCAGGATGCCTTGCCACGGGACGGGCGCCGTGCCCCCAAGCCCATGTACCAACGAGACGGAAATAGAGCCAGGGCATTCTGGGGCACAGGCCTCTGCCCCTCGCTGCCCACAGTGCCTTGCTTCAGGGTGTAGACCAGAGGGGTAAAGAATGCCTTCTTTGGTTGGGGTACTTCCTGGGGATAATCCCGTGGTCCTGCCGCATTCACATGTCTCCCCTCATTGCATTCCGCCAAGAGTTGTTTGCAATTCAGGTCGCTCAAGCTGCACGGTACAGGGAATGGGAAACAGGTAAGGACAGCAGGGGAAGACACAAGTGCCAATGGGCTGGCCAACATGCAGGGCTGGGCTCCCTAGCCACGCCCACCACAACAATATCAGGCTTGATTCGATCAAGTCGGACCCAGTGCCCTGAAAACCCTTAGCACCTTCCAAGGCACGGTAAACTGGGTGTGCTCGCAAGTGCGTGAGTGTGTCCGTGTTTGGTTGTACGAGTGCGTGTGTGTTCCTGACACCGTACATGGGTGTACTTCCTAAACATAAGTCTGGATATGTGTAAATAGGCATCTGGATGTGGATCCAGGAGGTCCGGTCACAGTGTGTTCTGAGTGAGCATGTGGAGGCTGCGGCGAGTGACAGAGAAAGACAGAGATGGAGAGTGGGCTTGCATGTGAGAAATTTTCTGTCCATGTGCGGTGGCAGGAGTGTGTCCGATATGAAGTTGAACAGATGCAATTCAAAGTGTGTGCACGTATACTTGCTTGCTTGAAATTCCCAGGAAACCATTCATTTGGCAAGGCTGCCTTTAGTGCTGTCTGCTTCTCCAAGGTCTCCAGACATGAGTCCGGGGATGCTAAGCAGCCACTGCTGTTGGCGATCCGCATGACAGTGATGATGACGCCTACGAATAGCATTGCTGGGAGCCAGGGTGCCTTGGCCAACGCAGGGAAGCGTCAGAATGCCCTTTCCCTGGTGTCTGAGCATAGCACCCTGCAGGAGCCTTAAACTTATGGCTGTGAGCCAACGGCCCCCGCATTGCCAGCTCCTGCCTATAGCCATTATGACCCACCGCTACTCGGTAGGAGGAAGGATCTGGCAGAGATGTGGGCCAGAGAGGCCAGGCAAGAGGGCAAACAAGAGTGGAGCGGTCACCTGTGCAGTTAGGAGAACCCAATAACCCCTCACCTGCAGACCTTGAATCTCCATTCTGCTGTCATCGAACAGATGACGTGGATGGGGAGAGAGGTGGCGGATTCAGACACCGGCCACTTGCAGGACTGGCAAGGGCAGAGGAGGTGGGGGAGCTGTCCAACACGGGTTCAGCCAGGATGTGGGATGGAGCGGGAGCGGAGGTGCACAGTGGACCCAGCCCGTCCCAGCGGGGATTCCAGGTGTGCGATTTGTGGCTCCGGAGCTCCTGTATTTCCCTGTTGGCCTGTGAGAACTGGTGAGCAGTCAGAGCCAACCCCTAAGGGCCTTCGCGTCCCTTTCGCTATGGCAACTCCACTTGGAACACTGGCACACGTCAGCAGGTGGCGCCTAGAACCTGATCACGTCACAGAGCGCCTAACCCTCCAGGCACCGCCCAGAGGCTTCCCAGCACCCCTGGGGCGCATGTGCAGTCAAGGAGGCATAAGCAGGGCCTGATGGGCTGTGAGCAACAACTGACTACCGCTAAGAGGCGTCACTCCCCCTCCCGCTAAAGCTGATCCTGTTGGAATGCAAATGCAAGTGCACCTCAGCACACTGGGCAAGGCATAGAAACCCAAATCATCCAGCCACCTCCTGGAGGCTTTGCTACACGGCGGGCCGCGCATGCGCAGTCCTGCAACCTCAGAAGCACACCAGGCTGCTAACTAGCAGGCCAGTGAAGGGCTTCAAGTGGTCTCGGTCAAGTGAGCAGTTGCTTTTTCCAGACTAATAGGATGTCAGTCGCTGAAAAGGAGCCACAAGGTAGAAAAGGAAGGCCCCAACCCTCCTCCCTCATATACACACCTCCTGCACAGAGAAAAGAAGCAGAGGGATTTGGGGACAGAACAGGGAGACTACAGCTTAGAGGATTGCGGACTGTTGTGCACGAGAGGACTGGGAGAGGCCAGGAGTACAGAGGCTGAGAGCAGAGGGCGAATTGGAGAAGATAACAAGGGCCAGGAAGAGGGAGGGGGTTCTGAATTCCTCAGAGGAAGGGACGAGATGCGTCGGGAGCTGTGTAGCCTGAGAAGCTCAGATGGAGGAGGAGGAAAATGGGAAGCAGAGGCAGGGGCGAAGAGGCACAGGCCCGGTGGCACGCGTGAGTTGATAGGAGTCTGGAGGCAGGAAGGCTAATGCTAGGAGTGGAAGCAGCAGCAAGGCAGGGGCAAGGAGGGCATGAAGAGAGAATCTCAGGGAGTTTGTGGTGAAGCAAATATGAGTGCAGGGGACAAGCCTCAGGAACTCAGCCGCTGATGGAAGTTGGTGGCGAGGAAGGCCAGGATGCCTTCCACGGGACGGGCGCCGTGCCCCCAAGCCCATGTACCAAGGAGACGGAAATAGAGCCAGGGCATTCTGGGGCACAGGCCTCTGCCCCTCGCTGCCCACAGTGCCTTGCATCAGGGTGTAGACCAGTGGGGTAAAGAATGCCTTCTTTGGTTGGGGTACTTCCTGGGGATAATCCCGTGGTCCTGCCGCATTCACATGTCTCCCCTCATTGCATTCCGCCAAGAGTTGTTTGCAATTCAGGTCGCTCAAGCTGCACGGTACAGGGAATGGGAAACAGGTAAGGACAGCAGGGGAAGACACAAGTGCCAATGGGCTGGCCAACATGCAGGGCTGGGCTCCCTAGCCACGCCCACCACAACAATATCAGGCTTGATTCGATCAAGTCGGACCCAGTGCCCTGAAAACCCTTAGCACCTTCCAAGGCACGGTAAACTGGGTGTGCTCGCAAGTGCGTGAGTGTGTCCGTGTTTGGTTGTACGAGTGCGTGTGTGTTCCTGACACCGTACATGGGTGTACTTCCTAAACATAAGTCTGGATATGTGTAAATAGGCATCTGGATGTGGATCCAGGAGGTCCGGTCACAGTGTGTTCTGAGTGAGCATGTGGAGGCTGCGGCGAGTGACAGAGAAAGACAGAGATGGAGAGTGGGCTTGCATGTGAGAAATTTTCTGTCCATGTGCGGTGGCAGGAGTGTGTCCGATATGAAGTTGAACAGATGCAATTCAAAGTGTGTGCACGTATACTTGCTTGCTTGAAATTCCCAGGAAACCATTCATTTGGCAAGGCTGCCTTTAGTGCTGTCTGCTTCTCCAAGGTCTCCAGACATGAGTCCGGGGATGCTAAGCAGCCACTGCTGTTGGCGATCCGCATGACAGTGATGATGACGCCTACGAATAGCATTGCTGGGAGCCAGGGTGCCTTGGCCAACGCAGGGAAGCGTCAGAATGCCCTTTCCCTGGTGTCTGAGCATAGCACCCTGCAGGAGCCTTAAACTTATGGCTGTGAGCCAACGGCCCCCGCATTGCCAGCTCCTGCCTATAGCCATTATGACCCACCGCTACTCGGTAGGAGGAAGGATCTGGCAGAGATGTGGGCCAGAGAGGCCAGGCAAGAGGGCAAACAAGAGTGGAGCGGTCACCTGTGCAGTTAGGAGAACCCAATAACCCCTCACCTGCAGACCTTGAATCTCCATTCTGCTGTCATCGAACAGATGACGTGGATGGGGAGAGAGGTGGCGGATTCAGACACCGGCCACTTGCAGGACTGGCAAGGGCAGAGGAGGTGGGGGAGCTGTCCAACACGGGTTCAGCCAGGATGTGGGATGGAGCGGGAGCGGAGGTGCACAGTGGACCCAGCCCGTCCCAGCGGGGATTCCAGGTGTGCGATTTGTGGCTCCGGAGCTCCTGTATTTCCCTGTTGGCCTGTGAGAACTGGTGAGCAGTCAGAGCCAACCCCTAAGGGCCTTCGCGTCCCTTTCGCTATGGCAACTCCACTTGGAACACTGGCACACGTCAGCAGGTGGCGCCTAGAACCTGATCACGTCACAGAGCGCCTAACCCTCCAGGCACCGCCCAGAGGCTTCCCAGCACCCCTGGGGCGCATGTGCAGTCAAGGAGGCATAAGCAGGGCCTGATGGGCTGTGAGCAACAACTGACTACCGCTAAGAGGCGTCACTCCCCCTCCCGCTAAAGCTGATCCTGTTGGAATGCAAATGCAAGTGCACCTCAGCACACTGGCAAGGCATAGAAACCCAAATCATCCAGCCACCTCCTGGAGGCTTTGCTACACGGCGGGCCGCGCATGCGCAGTCCTGCAACATCAGAAGCACACCAGGCTGCTACCTAGCAAGCCAGTGAAGGGCTTCAAGTGGTCTCGGTCAAGTGAGCAGTTGCTTTTTCCAGACTAATAGGATGTCAGTCGCAGGAAAAGGAGCCACAAGGTAGAAAAGGAAGGCCCCAACCCTCCTCCCTCATATACACACCTCCTGCACAGAGAAAAGAAGCAGAGGGATTTGGGGACAGAACAGAACAGGGAGACTACAGCTTAGAGGAATGCGGACTCTTGTGCACGAGAGGACTGGGAGAGGCCAGGAGTACAGAGGCTGAGAGCAGAGGGCGAATTGGAGAAGATAACAAGGGCCAGGAAGAGGGAGGGGGTTCTGAATTCCTCAGAGGAAGGGACGAGATGCGTCGGGAGCTGTGTAGCCTGTGAAGCTCAGATGGAGGAGGAGGAAAATGGGAAGCAGAGGCAGGGGCGAAGAGGCACAGGCCCGGTGGCACGCGTGAGTTGATAGGAGTCTGGAGGCAGGAAGGCTAATGCTAGGAGTGGAAGCAGCAGCAAGGCAGGGGCAAGGAGGGCATGAAGAGACAATCTCAGGGAGTTTGTGGTGAAGCAAATATGAGTGCAGGGGACAAGCCTCAGGAACTCAGCCGCTGATGGAAGTTGGTGGCGAGGAAGGCCAGGATGCTTGTCACGGGACAGGCGCCGTGCCCCCAAGCCCATGTACCAACGAGACGGAAATAGAGCCAGGGCATTCTGGGGCACAGGCCTCTGCCCCTCGCTGCCCACAGTGCCTTGCTTCAGGGTGTAGACCAGAGGGGTAAAGAATGCCTTCTTTGGTTGGGGTACTTCCTGGGGATAATCCCGTGGTCCTGCCGCATTCACATGTCTCCCCTCATTGCATTCCGCCAAGAGTTGTTTGCAATTCAGGTCGCTCAAGCTGCACGGTACAGGGAATGGAAAACAGGTAAGGACAGCAGGGGAAGACACAAGTGCCAATGGCTGGCCAACATGCAGGGCTGGGCTCCCTAGCCACGCCCACCACAACAATATCAGGCTTGATTCGATCAAGTCGGACCCAGTGCCCTGAAAACCCTTAGCACCTTCCAAGGCACGGTAAACTGGGTGTGCTCGCAAGTGCGTGAGTGTGTCCGTGTTTGGTTGTACGAGTGCGTGTGTGTTCCTGACACCGTACATGGGTGTACTTCCTAAACATAAGTCTGGATATGTGTAAATAGGCATCTGGATGTGGATCCAGGAGGTCCGGTCACAGTGTGTTCTGAGTGAGCATGTGGAGGCTGCGGCGAGTGACAGAGAAAGACAGAGATGGAGAGTGGGCTTGCATGTGAGAAATTTTCTGTCCATGTGCGGTGGCAGGAGTGTGTCCGATATGAAGTTGAACAGATGCAATTCAAAGTGTGTGCACGTATACTTGCTTGCTTGAAATTCCCAGGAAACCATTCATTTGGCAAGGCTGCCTTTAGTGCTGTCTGCTTCTCCAAGGTCTCCAGACATGAGTCCGGGGATGCTAAGCAGCCACTGCTGTTGGCGATCCGCATGACAGTGATGATGACGCCTACGAATAGCATTGCTGGGAGCCAGGGTGCCTTGGCCAACGCAGGAAGCGTCAGAATGCCCTTTCCCTGGTGTCTGAGCATAGCACCCTGCAGGAGCCTTAAACTTATGGCTGTGAGCCAACGGCCCCCGCATTGCCAGCTCCTGCCTATAGCCATTATGACCCACCGCTACTCGGTAGGAGGAAGGATCTGGCAGAGATGTGGGCCAGAGAGGCCAGGCAAGAGGGCAAACAAGAGTGGAGCGGTCACCTGTGCAGTTAGGAGAACCCAATAACCCCTCACCTGCAGACCTTGAATCTCCATTCTGCTGTCATCGAACAGATGACGTGGATGGGGAGAGAGGTGGCGGATTCAGACACCGGCCACTTGCAGGACTGGCAAGGGCAGAGGAGGTGGGGAGCTGTCCAACACGGGTTCAGC
>NW_025959637.1:0-30436 GCF_023159225.1 Perognathus longimembris pacificus
AGCTGCCTACCCCCTTCGTAAGTGCAGGTCCTAAATGAGCTTTTTTCTCTGCTCCCTCACCACAATCCAGACTCTTTTGGGGAGTTACCAGTACAATAAGCATACCAGGAAGTACTTAATTTATTAAGCTACTGCTTTTCTTAATCTCAGTGGAGATATTTACTTATAAACAGCTACCTACTCAGCATGTTCATGTCGTTCTTAAATGAGCTTTTATCTCTCTCCCCTCACCACAAACCAGATTCTTCTGAGGAGTTCCCAGTACATTATCCTTTCCCCTGTCTAATTACCTTAACAAGCTCCAGCAGTTTTTATTCTCAGAAGGTTTACACCCTGATATACTGCTGCCTACCCCCTTCGTAAGTGCAGGTCCTAAATGAGCTTTTTTTCTCTGTTCCCTCACCACAATCCAGATTCTTTTGGGGAGTTACCAGTACAGTAACCATACCAGGAAGTACTTAATTCATTAAGCTACTGCTTTTCTTAATCTCAGTGGAGATATTTACTGATAAACAGCTACCTACGCAGCATGTTCATGTCGTTCCTAAATGTGCTTTTATCTCTCTCCCCTCACCACAAATCAGATTCTTCTGAGGGGTTCCCAGTACATTATCCTTTCCCCTGTGTAATTACCTTAACAAGCTCCAGCTGTTTTTATTCTCAGAAGGTTTACTCCCTGATATACAGCTGCCTACCCCCTTCGTAAGTGCAGGTCCTAAATGAGCTTTTTTGTCTATTCCCTCACCACAATCCAGATTCTTTTGGGGAGTTACCAGTACAGTAACCATACCAGGAAGTACTTAATTTATTAAGCTACTGCTTTTCTTAATCTCGGTGGAGATATTTACTGATAAACAGCTACCTACGCAGCATGTTCATGTCGTTCCTAAATGAGCTTTTATCTCTCTCCCCTCACCACAAATCAGATTCTTCTGAGGAGTTCCCAGTACATTATCCTTTCCCCTGTGTAATTACCTTAACAAGCTCCAGCTGTATTTATTCTTAGAAGGTTTACTCCCTGATATACAGCTGCCTACCCCCTTCGTAAGTGCAGGTCCTAAATGAGCTTTTTTCTCTGTTCCCTCACCACAATCCAGATTCTTTTGGAGAGTTACCAGTACAGTAACCATACCAGGAAATACTAAATTTATTAAGCTTCTGCTTTTCTTAATCTCAGTGGAGATATTTACTGATAAACAACTACCTACGCAGCAGGTTCATGTCGTTCTTAAATGAGCTTTTATCTCTCTCTACTCACCACAAATCAGATTCTTCTGAGGAGTTCCCAGTACTTTATCCTTTCCCCTGTGTAATTACCTTAACAAGCTCCAGCGGTTTTTATTCTCAGAAGGTTTACTCCCTGATATACAGCTGCCTACCCCCTTCGTAAGTGCAGGTCCTAAATGAGCTTTTTTCTCTGTTCCCTACCCACAATCCAAATTCTTTTGGGGAGTTGCCAGTACAGTAACCATTCCAGGAAGTACTTAATTTATTAAGCTACTTCTTTTCTTAATCTCAGTGGAGATATTTACTTCTAAACAGCTACCTACACAGCATGTTCATGTCGTTACTAAATGAGCTTTTATCTCTCTCCCCTCACCACAAATCATATTCTTCTGAGGAGTTCCCAGTACATTATCCTTTCCCCTGTGTAATTACCTTAACAAGCTACAGCTGTTTTTATTCTCAGAAGTTTTATTCCCTGATATACAGCTGCCTATCCCCTTCGTAAGTGCAGGTCCTAAATGCGCTTTTTTCCCTGTTCCCTCACCACAATCCAGATTCTTTTGGCGAGTTACCAGTACAGTAACCATACCAGGAAGTACTTAATTTATTAAGGTACTGCTTTTCTTAATCTCAGTGGAGATATTTACTAATAAACAGCTACCTACGCAGCATGTTCATGTCGTTCCTAAATGAGTTTTTATCTCTCTCCCCTCACCACAAATCAGATTCTTCTGAGGAGTTCCCAGTACATTATCCTTTCCCCTGTGTAATTACCTTAACAAGCTCCAGCTGTTTTCATTCTCAGAAGGTTTACTCCCTGATATACTGCTGCCTACACCCTTCGTAAGTGCAGGTCCTAAATGAGCTTTTTTCTCTGTTCCCTCACCACAATCCAGATTCTTTTGGGGAGTTACCAGTACAGTAACCATACCAGGAAGTACTTAATTTATTAAGCTACTGCTTTTCTTAATCTCAGTGGAGATATTTACTGATAAACAGCTACATACGCACCATGTTCATATCGTTCCTAAATGAGCTTTTATCTCTCTCTCCTCACCACAAATCAGATTCTTCTGAGGAGTTCCCAGTTCATTATCCTTTCCCCTGTGTAATTACCTTAACAAGCTCCAGCTGTTTTTATTCTCAGAAGGTTTACTCCCTGATATATAGCTGCCTACCCCCTTCGTAAGTGCAGGTCCTAAATGAGCTTTTTTCTCTGTTCCCTCACCACAATCCAGATTCTTTTGGGGAGTTACCAGTACAGTAACCATACCAGGAAGTACTTAATTTATTAAGCTACTGCTTTTCTTAATCTCAGTGGAGATATTTACTGATAAACAGCTACCTACGCAGCATGTTCATGTCGTTCCTAAATGAGCTTTTATCTCTCTCCCCGCACCACAAATCAGATTCTTTTGAGGAATTCCCAGTACATTATCCTTTCCCCTGTGTAATTACCTTAACAAGCTCCAGCTGTTTTTATTCTCAGAATGTTTACTCCCTGATATACAGCTGCCTAGCCCCTTCGTAAGTGCAGGTCCTAAATGAGCTTTTTTCTCTGCTCCCTCACCACAATCCAGACTCTTTTGGGGAGTTACCAGTACAATAAGCATACCAGGAAGTACTTAATTTATTAAGCTACTGCTTTTCTTAATCTCAGTGGAGATATTTACTTATAAACAGCTACCTACTCAGCATGTTCATGTCGTTCTTAAATGAGCTTTTATCTCTCTCCCCTCACCACAAACCAGATTCTTCTGAGGAGTTCCCAGTACATTATCCTTTCCCCTGTCTAATTACCTTAACAAGCTCCAGCAGTTTTTATTCTCAGAAGGTTTACTCCCTGATATACTGCTGCCTACCCCCTTCGTAAGTGCAGGTCCTAAATGAGCTTTTTTTCTCTGTTCCCTCACCACAATCCAGATTCTTTTGGGGAGTTACCAGTACAGCAACCATACCAGGAAGTACTTAATTCATTAAGCTACTGCTTTTCTTAATCTCAGTGGAGATATTTACTGATAAACAGCTACCTACGCAGCATGTTCATGTCGTTCCTAAATGTGCTTTTATCTCTCTCCCCTCACCACAAATCAGATTCTTCTGAGGGGTTCCCAGTACATTATCCTTTCCCCTGTGTAATTACCTTAACAAGCTCCAGCTGTTTTTATTCTCCGAAGGTTTACTCACCACAATCCAGATTCTTTTGGGGAGTTACCAGTACAGTAACCACACCAGGAAGTACTTAATTTATTAAGCTACTGCTATTCTTAATCTCAGTGGAGATATTTACTGATAAACAGCAACATACGAAGCATGTTCATGTCGTTCCTAAATGAGCTTTTATCTCTTTCCCCTCACCACAAATCAGATTCTTCTGAGGAGTTCCCAGTACATTATCCTTTCCCCTGTGTAATTACCTTAACAAGCTCCAGCTGTTTTTATTCTCAGAAGGTTTACTCCCTGATATACAGCTGCCTACCCCCTCCGTAAGTGCAGGTCCTAAATGAGCTTTTTTCTCTGTTCCCTCACCACAATCCAGATTCTTTTCGGGAGTTACCAGTACAGTAACCATACCAGGAAGTACTTAATTTATTAAGCTACTGCTTTTTTTAATCTCAGTGGAGATATTTACTGATAAACAGCTACCTACGCAGCATGTTCAGGTCGTTCCTAAATGAGCTTTTATCTCTCTCCCCTCACCACAAATCAGATTCTTCTGAGGAGTTCCCAGTACATTATCCTTTCCCCTGTGTAATTACCTTAACAAGCTCCAGCTGTTTTTATTCTCAGAATCGATACTCCCTGATATACAGCTGCCTACCCCCTTCGTAAGTGCAGGTCCTAAATGAGCTTTTTTCTCTGTTCCCTCACCACAATCCAGATTCTGTTGGGGAGTTAGCAGTACAGTAACCATGCCAGGAAGTACTTAATTTATTAAGCTACCGCTTTTCTCAATCTCAGTGGAGATATTTACTGATAAACAGCTACCTACTCAGCATGTTCATGTCGTTCCTAAATGAGCTTTTATCTCTCTCCCCTCACCACAAATCAGATTCTTCTGAGGAGTTCCCAGTACATTATCCTTTCCCCTGTGTAATTACCTTAACAAGCTCCAGCTGTTTTTATTCTCAGAAGGTTTACTCCCTGATATACAGCTGCCTACCCCCTTCGTAAGTGCAGGTCCTAAATGAGCTTTTTTCTCTGTTCCCTCACGCCAATCCAGATTCTTTTGGAGAGTTACTCGTAAAGAAACCATACCAGGAAGTACTTAATTTATTAAGATACTTTTTCTTAATCTCAGTGGAGATATTTACTGATAAACAGCTACCTACGCAGCATGTTCATGTCGTTCCTAAATGAGCTTTTATCTCTCTCCCCTCACCACAAATCAGATTCTTCTGATGAGTTCCCAGTACATTATCCTTTCCCCTGTGTAATTACCTTAACAAGCTCCAGCTGTTTTTATTCTCCGAAGGTTTACTCACCACATTCCAGATTCTTTTGGGGAGTTACCAGTACAGTAACCATACCAGGAAGTACTTAATTTATTAAGCTACTGCTATTCTTAATCTCAGTGGAGATATTTACTGATAAACAGCAACATATGCAGCATGTTCATGTCGTTCCTAAATGAGCTTTTATCACTCTCCCCTCACCACAAATCAGATTCTTCTGAGGAGTTCCCAGTACATTATCCTTTCCCCTGTGTAATTACCTTAACAAGCTCCAGCTGTTTTTATTCTCAGAAGGTTTGCTCCCTGATATACTGCTGCCTACCCCCTTCGACAGTGCAGGTCCTAAATGAGCTTTTTTCTCTGTTCCCTCACCACAATCCAGATTCTTTTGGGGAGTTACCAGTACAGTAACCATACCAGGAAGTACTTAATTTATTAAGCTACTGCTTTTTTTAATCTCAGGGAGATATTTACTGATAAACAGCTACCTACGCAGCATGTTCATGTCGTTCCTAAATGAGCTTTTATCTCTCTCCCCTCACCACAAATCAGATTCTTCTGTGGAGTTCCCAGTACATTATCCTTTCCCCTGTGTAATTACCTTAACAAGCTCCAGCTGTTTTTACTCACCGTAGGTTTACTCACCACAATCCAGATTCTTTTGGGGAGTTACCAGTACAGTAACCATACCAGGAAGTACATAATTTATTAAGGTACTGCTTTTCTTAATCTCATTGGAGATATTTACTGATAAACAGCTACCTACGCAGCACGTTCATGTCGTTCCTAAATGAGCTTTTATCTCTCTCCCCTCACCACAAATCAGATTCTTCTGAGGAGTTCCCAGTACATTATCCTTTCCCCTGTGTAATTACCTTAACAAGCTCCAGCTGTTTTTATTCTCAGAAGGTTTACTCCCTGATATACAGCTGCCTACCCCCATCGTAAGTGCAGGTCATAAATGAGCTTTTTTCTCTCTTCCCTCACCACAATCCAGATTATTTTGGGGAGTGAGCAGTACAGTAACCATGCCAGGAAGTACTTAATTTATTAAGCTACTGATTTTCTTAATCTCAGTGGAGATATATACTGATAAACAGCTACCTACGCAGCATGTTCATGTCATTCCTAAATGAGCTTTTATCTCTCTCCCCTCACCACAAATCAGATTCTTCTGAGGAGTTCCCAGTACATTATCCTTTCCCCTGTGTAATTACCTTAACAAGCTCCAGCTGTTTTTATTCTCAGAAGGTTTACTCCCTCATATACAGCTGCCTACCCCCTTCGTAAGTGCAGGTCCTAAATGAGCTTTTTTCTCTGTTCCCTCACCACAATCCAGATTCTTTTGGGGAGTTACCAGTACAGTAACCATAGCAGGAAGTACTTAATTTATTAAGCTACTGCTTTTCTTAATCTCAGTGGAGATATTTACTGATAAACAGCTACCTAGGCAGCATGTTCATGTCGTTCCTAAATGAGCTTTTATCTCTCTCCCCTCACCACAAATGAGCTTCTTCTGAGGAGTTCCCAGTACATTATCCTTTCCCCTGTGTAATTACCTTAACAAGCTCCAGCTTCTTTTATTCTCCGAAGGTTTACTCACCACATTCCAGATTCTTTTGGGGAGTTACCAGTACAGTAACCATACAAGGAAGTAGTTAATTTATTAAGCTACTGCTGTTCTTAATCTCAGTGGAGATATTTACTGATAAACAGCTACCTATGCAGCATGTTCATGTAGTTCCTAAATGAGCTTTTATCTCTCTCCCCTCACCAGAAATCAGATTCTTCTGAGGAGTTCCCAGTACATTATCCTTTCCCCTGTGTAATTACCTTAACAAGCTCCAGCTGTTTTTATTCTCAGAAGGTTTACTCCCTGATATACTGCTGCCTACCCCCTTCGTAAGTGCAGGTCCTAAATGAGCTTTTTTCTCTGTTCCCTCACCACAATCCAGATTCTTTTGGGGAGTTACCAGTACAGTAACCCTACCAGGAAGTACTTAATTCATTAAGCTACTGCTTTTCTTAATCTCAGTGGAGATATTTACTGATAAACAGCTACCTACGCAGCATGTTCATGTCGTTCTTAAATGAGCTTTTATCTCTCTCCCCTCACCACAAATCAGATTCTTCTGAGGATTTCCCATTACATTATCCTTTCCCTTGTGTAATTACCTTAACAAGCTCCGGCTGTTTTTATTCTCAGAAGGTTTACTCCCTGATATACAGCTGCCTACCCCCTTCGTAAGTGCAGGTCCTAAATGAGCTTTTTTCTCTGTTCCCTCACCACAATCGAGATTATTTTGGGGAGTTACCAGTAGAGTAACCATACCAGGAAGTAATTAATTTATTAAGCTACTGCTTTTCTTAATCTCAGTGGAGATATTTACTGATAAACAGCTACCTACGCAGCATGTTCATGTCGTTCCTAAATGAGCTTTTATCTCTTTCCCCTCACCACAAATCAGATTCTTCTGAGGAGTTCCCAGTACATTATCCTTTCCCCTGTGTAATTACCTTAACAAGCTCCAGCTGTTTTTATTCTCAGAAGGTTTACTCCCTGATATACAGCTGCCTACGCCCTTCGTAAGTGCAGGTCCTAACTGAGCATTTTTCTCTGTTCCCTCACCACAATCCAGATTCTTTTGGGGAGTTACCAGTACAGTAACCATACCAGGAAGTACTTAATTTATTATGCTACTGGTTTTCTTTTTTTTTTGTTTGTTTGTTTGTTTTTTGGCCAGTCCTGGGCCTTGGACTCAGGGCCTGAGCACTGTCCCTGGCTTCTTCCCGCTCAAGGCTAGCACTCTGCCACTTGAGCCACAGCGCCGCTTCTGGCCGTTTTCTGTATATGTGGTGCTGGGGAATCGAACCTAGGGCCTCGTGTATCCGAGGCAGGCACTCTTGCCACTAGGCTATATCCCCAGCCCCAAGCTACTGCTTTTCTTAATCTCAGTGGAGATATTTACTGATAAACAGCTACCTACGCAGCATGTTCATGTAGTTCTTAAATTAGCTTTTATCTCTCTCCCCTCACCACAAATCAGATTCTTCTGAGGAGTTCCCAGGACATTATCCTTTCCCCTGTGAAATTACCTTAACAAGCTCCAGCTGTATTTATTCTCACAAGGTTTACTCCCTGATATACAGCAGCCTACCCCCTTCGTAAGTGCAGGTCCTAACTGAGCTTTTTTCTCTGTTCCCTCACCACAATCCAGATTCTTTTGGGGAGTTACCAGTACAGTAACCATACCAGGAAGTACTTAATTTATTAAGCTACTGCTTTTCTTAAACTCAGTGGAGATATTTACTGATAAACAGCTACCTACGCAGCATGTTCATGTCGTTCCTAAATGAGCTTTTATCTCTCTCCCCTCACCACAAATCAGATTCTTCTGAGGAGTTCCCCGTACATTATCCTTTCCCCTGTGTAATTACCTTAACAAGCTCCAGCTGTTTTTATTCTCAGAAGGTTTACTCCCTGATATACAGCTGCCTACCCCCTTCGTAAGTGCAGGTCCTAAATGAGCTTTTTTCTCTGTTCCCTCACCACAATCCAGATTCTTTTGGTGAGTTACCAGTACAGTAACCATACCACGAAGTACTTAATTTATTAAGCTACTGCTTTTCTTTTTTTTTTCTGTTTGTTTGTTTTTTGGCCAGTCCTGGGCCTTGGACTCAGGGCCTGAGCACTGTCCCTGGCTTCTTCCCGCTCAAGGCTAGCACTTTGCCACTTGAGCCACAGATCCGCTTCTGGCCATTTTCTGTATATGTGGTGCTGGGGAATCGAACCTAGGGCCTCGTGTATCCGAGGCAGGCACTCTTGCCACTAGGCTATATCCCCAGCCCCAAGCTACTGCTTTTCTTAATCTCAGTGGAGATATTTACTGATAAACAGATACCTACGCAGCATGTTCATGTCGTTCCTAAATTTGCTTTTATCTCTCTCCCCTCACCACAAATCAGATTCTTCTGAGGAGTTCCCAGTACATTATCCTTTCCCTTGTGTAATTACCTTAACAAGCTCCAGCTGTTTTTATTCTCAGAAGGTTTACTCCCTGATATACAGCTGCCTACGCCCTTCGTAAGTGCAGGTCCTAACTGAGCTTTTTTCTCTGTTCCCTCACCACAATCCAGATTCTTTTGGGGAGTTACCAGTACAGTAACCATATCAGGAAGTACTTAATTTATTAAGCTACTGCCTTTCCTAATCTCAGTGGAGATATTTACTGATAAACAGCTACCTATGCAGCATGTTCATGTCGTTCCTAAATGAGCTTTTTTCTCTGTTCCCTCACCACAATCCAGATTCTTTTGGGGAGTTACCAGTACAGTATCCATACCAGGAAGTACTTAATTTATTAAGCTACTGCTTTTCTTAATCTCAGTGGAGATATTTACTGATAAATAGCTACGTATGCAGCATGTTCATGTCGTTCCTAAATGAGCTTTTATCTCTCTCCCCTCACCACAAATCAGATTCTTCTGAGGAGTTCCCAGTACATTATCCTTTCCCGTGTGTCATTACCTTAACTAGCCCCAGCTGTTTTTATTCTCAGAAGGTTTACTCCCTGCTATACAGCTGCCTACCCCCTTTGTAAGTGCAGGTCCTAAATGAGCTTTTTTCTCTGTTCCCTCACCGCAATCCAGATTCTTTTGGGGAGTTACCAGTACAATAACCATACCAGGAAGTACTTAATTTATTAAGCTACTGCTTTTCTTAATCTCAGTGGAGATATTTACTGATAAACAGCTACCTACGCAGCTTGTTCATGTCGTTCCTAAATGAGCTTTTTTCTCTGTTCCCTCACCACAATCCAGATTCTTTTGGGGAGTTACCAGTACAGTATCCATACCAGGAAGTACTTAATTTATTAAGCTACTGCTTTTCTTAATCTCAGTGGAGATATTTACTGATAAACAGCTACCTACGCAGTATGTTCATGTCATTCCTAAATGAGCTTTTATCTCTCTCCCGTCACCACAAATCAGATTCTTCTGAGGAGTTCCCAGTACATTATCCTTTCCCCTGTGTAATTACCTTAACAAGCTCCAGCTGTTTTTATTCTCAGAATGATTACTCTCTGATATACAGCTGCGTACCCCCTTCGTAAGTTCAGGTCCTAAATGAGCTTTTTTCTCTGTTCCCTCACCACAATCCAGATTCTTTTGGGGAGTTACCAGTACAGTAACCATACCAGGAAGTACTTAATTTATTAAGCTACTGATTTTCTTAATCTCAGTGGATTTATTTACTGATAAACAGCTACCTATGCAGCATGTTCATGTCGTTCATAAATGAACTTTTATCTCTCTCCCCTCACCACAAATAAGATTCTTCTGAGGAGTTCCCAGTACATTATCCTTTCCCCTGTGTAATTACCTTAACAAACTCCAGCTGTTTTTATTCTCAGAAGGTTTACTCCCTGATATACAGCTGCCTACCCCCTTCGTAAGTGCTGGTCCTAAATGAGCTTTTTTCTCTGTTCCCTCACCACAATACAGATTCTTTTGGGGAGTTACCAGTACAGTAACCATACCAGGAAGTACTTAATTTATTAAGCTACTGCTTTTCCTAATCTCATTGGAGATATTTACTGATAAACAGCTACCTACGCAGCATGTTCATGTCGTTCCTAAATGAGCTTTTATCTCTCTCCCCTCACCACAAATCAGATTTTTCAGAGGAGTTCCCAGTACATTATCCTTTCCCCTGTGTAATTACCTTAACAAGCTCCAGCTGTTTTTATTCTCAGAAGGTTTACTCCCTGATATACAGTTGCCTACCCCCTTCGGAAGTGCAGGTCCTAAATGAGCTTTTTTCTCTGTTTCCTCACCACAATCCAGATTCTTTTGGGGAGTTACCAGTACAGAAACCATACAAGGAAGTACTTAATTTATTAAGCTACTGCTTTTCTTATTCTCAGTGGAGATATTTACTGATAAACAGCTACCTACGCAGCATGTTCATGGCGTTCCTAAATGAGCTTTTTTCTCTGTTCCCTCACCACAATCCAAATTCTTTTGGGGAGTTACCAGTACAGTATCATGCCAGGAAGTACTTAATTTATTAAGCTACTGCTTTTCTTAATCTCAGTGGAGATATTTACTGATAAACCGCTACGTATGCAGCATGTTCATGTCGTTCCTAGATGAGGTTTTATCTCTCTACCCTCACCACAAAATAGATTCTTCTGAGGAGTTCCCAGTACATTATCCTTTCCCCTGTGTAATTACCTTAACAAGCTCCAGCTGTTTTTATTCTCAGAAGCGATACTCCCTGATATACAGCTGCCTACCCCCTTCCTAATTGCAGGTCCTAAATGAGCTTTTTTCTCTGTTCCCTCACCACAATCCAGATTCTTTTCGGGAGTTACCAGTACAGTAACCATACCAGGAAGTACTTAATTTATTAAGCTACTGCTTTTCTTAATCTCAGTGGAGATATTTACTGATAAACAGCTACCTACGCAACATGTTCATGTCGTTCTTAAATGAGCTTTTTTCTCTGTTCCCTCACCACAATGCAGATTCTTTTGGGGAGTTACCAGTACAGTATCCATACCAGGAAGTACTTAATTTATTAAACTACTGCTTTTCTTAATCTCAGTGGAGATATTTACTGATAAACAGCTAGGTATGCAGCATGTTCATGTCGTTCCTAAATGAGATTTTATCTCTCTCGCCCTCACCACAAATCAGATTCTTCTGAGGAGTTCCCAGTACATTATCCTTTCCCCTGTGTAATTACCTTAACAAGCTCCAGCTGTTTTTATTCTCAGAATCGATACTCCCTGATATACAGCTGCCTACCCCTTCGTAAGTGCAGCTCATAAATGAGCTTTTTTCTCTGTTCCCTCACCACAAACCAGATTCTTTTCGGGAGTTACCAGTACAGTAACCATACCAGGAAGTACTTAATTTATTAAGCTACTGCTTTTCTTAATCTCAGTGGAGATATTTACTGATAAACAGCTACCTAAGCAGCATGTTCATGTCGTTCCTAAATGAGCTTTTATCTCTCTCCCCTCATCACAAATAAGATTCTTCTGAGGAGTTCCAAGTACATTATCCTTTCCCCTGTCTAATTACCTTAACAAGCTCCAGCTGTTTTTATTCTCAGAAGGTTTACTCCCTGATATACAGCTGCCTACCCCCTTCGTAAGTGCAGGTCCTAAATGAGCTTTTTTCTCTGTTCCCTCAACACAATCCAGATTCTTTTGGGGAGTTACCAGTACAGTAACCATACCAGGAAGTACTTAATTTATTAAGCTACTGCTTTTCTTAATCTCAGTGGAGATATTTACTGGTAAACAGCTACTTACACAGCATGATCCTGTCGTTCCTAAATGAGCTTTTATCTCTCTCCCCTCACCACAAATCAGATTCTTCTGAAGAGTTCCCAGTACATTATCCTTTCCCCTTTGTAATTACCTTAACAAGCTCCAGCTGTTTTTATTCTCAGAAGGTTTACTCCCTGATATACAGCTGCCTACCCCCTTCGTAAGTGCAGGTAATAAATGAGCTTTTTTCTCTGTTCCCTCACCACAATCCAGATTCTTTTGGGGAGTTACCAGTACAGTAACCATACCAGGAAGTACTTAATTTATTAAGCTACTGCTTTTCTTAATCTCAGTGGAGATATTTACTGATAAACAGCTATGTATGCAGAATGTTCATGTCGTTCCTAAATGAGCGTTTTATCTCTCTCCCCTCACCACAAATCAGATTCTTCTGTGGAGTTCCCAGTACATTATCCTTTCCCCTGTGTAATTACCTTAACAAGCTCCAGCTGTTTTTATTCTCAGAAGGTTTACTCCCTGATATACAGCTGCATACCCCCTTCGTAAGTGCAGGTCCTAAATGAGCTTTTTTCTCTGTTCCCTCAGCACAATCCAGATTCTTTTGGGGAGTTACTAGTACAGTAACCATACCAGGAAGTACTTAATTTATTAAGCTACTGCTTTTCTTAATCTCAGTGGAGATATTTACTGATAAACAGCTACCTATGCAGTATGTTAATGTCTTTCCTAAATGAGCTTTTATCTCTCTCCCCTCACAACAAATCTGTTTCTTCTGAGGAGTTCCCAGTACATTATCCTTTCCCCTGTGTAATTACCTGTATAAGACTCAGCTGTTTTTATTCTCAGAAGGTATACTCCCTAATATACAGCTGCCTACCCCCTTCGTAAGTGCAGGTCCTAAATGAGCTTTTTTCTCTGTTCCCTCACCACAATCCAGATTCTTTTGGGGAGTTACCAGTACAGTAACCATACCAGGAAGTACTTAATTTATTAAGCTACTGCTTTTCTTAATCTCAGTGGAGATATTTACTGATAAACAGCTACCTACGCAGAATGTTCATGTCGTTCCTAAATGAGCATTTATCTCTCTCCCCTCACCACAAATCAGATTCTTCTGAGGAGTTCCCAGTACATTATCCTTTCCCCTGTGTAATTACCTTAACAAGCTCCAGCTGTTTTTATTCTCAGAAGGTTTACTCCCTGACATACAGCTGCCTACCCCCTTCGTAATTGCAGGTCCTAAATGAGCTTTTTTCTCTGTTCCCTCACCACAATCCAGATTCGTTTGGGGAGTTACCAGTACAGTAACCATACCAGGAAGTACTTAATTTATTAAGCTACTGCTTTTCTTAATCTCAGTGGAGATATTTACTGATAAACAGCTACCTACGCAACATGTTCATTTCGTTCCTAAATGAGCTTTTTTCTCTGTTCCCTCACCACAATGCAGATTCTTTTGGGAGTTACCAGTACAGTATCCATACCAGGAAGTACTTAATTTATTAAACTACTGCTTTTCTTAATCTCAGTGGAGATATTTACTGATAAACAGCTAGGTATGCAGCATGTTCATGTCGTTCCTAAATGAGCAATTATCTCTCTCCCCTCACCACAAATCAGATTCTTCTGAGGAGTTCCCAGTACATTATCCTTTCCCCTGTGTAATTACCTTAACAAGCTCCAGCTGTTTTTATTCTCAGAATCGATACTCCCTGATATACAGCTGCCTACCCCCTTCGTAAGTGCAGCTCATAAATGAGCTTTTTTCTCTGTTCCCTCACCACAAACCAGATTCTTTTCGGGAGTTACCAGTACAGTAACCATACCAGGAAGTACTTAATTTATTAAGCTACTGCTTTTCTTATCTCAGTGGAGATATTTACTGATAAACAGCTACCTAAGCAGCATGTTCATGTCGTTCCTAAATGAGCTTTTATCCTCTCCCCTCATCACAAATAAGATTCTTCTGAGGAGTTCCAAGTACATTATCCTTTCCCCTGTGTAATTACCTTAACAAGATCCAGCTGTTTTTATTCTCAGAAGGTTTACTCCCTGATATACAACTGCCTACCCCATTCGTAAGTGCAGGTCCTAAATGAGCTTTTTTCTCTGTTCCCTCACCACAATCCAGATTCTTTTGGGGAGTTACCAGTACAGTAACCATACCAGGAAGTACGTAATTTATTAAGCTACTGCTTTTCTTAATCTCAGTGGAGATATTTACTGATAAACAGCTACCTACGCAGCATGTTCATGTCGTTCCTAAATGAGCTTTTATCTCTCTCCACTCACCACAAATCAGATTCTTCTGAGGAGTTCCCAGTATTTTATCCTTTCCCCTGTGTAATTACCTTAACAAGCTCCAGCTGTTTTTATTCTCAGAAGGTTTACTCCCTGATATACAGCTGCCTACCCCCTTCGTAAGTGCAGGTCCTAAATGAGCTTTTTTCTCTGTTCCCTCACCACAATCCAGATTCTTTTGGGGAGTTACCAGTACAGTAACCATACCAGGAAGTACTTAATTTATTAAGCTACTGATTTTCTTAATCTCAGTCGATTTATTTATTGATAAACAGCTACCTACGCAGCATGTTCATGTCGTTCCTAAATGAGCTTTTATCTCTCTCCCCTCACCACAAATCAGATTCTTCTGAGGAGTTCCCAGTACATTATCCTTTCCCCTGTGTAATTACCTTAACAAGCTCCAGCTGTTTTTATTCTCAGAAGGTTTACTCCCTGATAAACAGCTGCCTACCCCCTTCGTAAGTGCAGGTCCTAAATGAGCTTTTTTCTCTGTTCCCTCACCACAATCCAGATACTTTTGGGAGTTACCAGTGCAGTAACCATACCAGGAAGTACTTAATTTATAAAGCTTCTGCTTTTCTTTTTTTTTTTCTTTTTTTTCATTTATTTTATGCTTTTTTTTCTTTTTTTTTCATTTATTTTCTGCTTTTCTTAATCTCAGTGGAGATATTTACTGAAAACAGCTACCTACGCAGCATGTTCATGTCGTTCCTAAATGAGCTTTTTTCTCTGTTCCCTCACCACAATCCAGATTCTTTTGGGGAGTTACCAGTACAGTATCCATACCAGGAAGTACTTAATTTATTAAGCTACTGCTTTTCTTAATCTCAGTGGAGATATTTACTGATAAACAGCTACCTACGCAGCATATTCATGTCGTTCCTAAATGAGCTTTTGTCTCTCTCCCCTCACCACAAATCAGATTCTTCTGAGGAGTTCCCAGTACATTATCCTTTCCCCTGTGCAATTACCTTAACAAGCTCCAGCTGTTTTTATTCTCAGAAGGTTTACTCCCTGATATACAGCTGACTACCCCCTTCGTAAGTGGAGGTCCTAAATGAGCTTTTTTCTCTGTTCCCTCACCACAATCCAGATTCTTTTGGGGAGTTACCAGTACAGTAACCATACCAGGAATTACTTAATTTATTAAGCTACTGCTTTTCTTAATCTCAGTGGAGATATTTACTGATAAACAGCTAACTAGGCAGCATGTTAATGTCGTTCCTAAATGAGCTATTATCTCTCTCCCCTCACCACAAATCTGATTCTTCTGAGGAGTTCCCAGTATTTTATCCTTTCCCCTGTGTTATTACCTTAACATGCTCCAGCTGTTTTTATTCTTAGAAGGTTTACTCCCTGATATACAGCTGCCTACCCCCTTCGTAAGTGCAGGTAATAAATGAGCTTTTTTCTCTGTTCCCTCACCACAATCCAGATTCTTTTGGGGAGTTACCAGTACAGTAACCATACCAGGAATTACTTAATTTATTAAGCTACTGCTTTTCTTAATCTCAGTGGAGATATTTACTGATAAACAGCTAACTAGGCAGCATGTTAATGTCGTTCCTAAATGAGCTATTATCTCTCTCCCCTCACCACAAATCTGATTCTTCTGAGGAGTTCCCAGTATTTTATCCTTTCCCCTGTGTTATTACCTTAACAAGCTCCAGCTGTTTTTATTCTCAGAAGGTTTACTCCCTGATATACAGCTGCCTACCCCCTTCGTAAGTGCAGGTAATAAATGAGCTTTTTTCTCTGTTCCCTCACCACAATCCAGATTCTTTTGGGGAGTTACCAGTACAGTAACAATACCAGGAAGTACTTAATTTATTAAGCTACTGCTTTTCTTAATCTCAGTGGAGATATTTACTGATAAACAGCTACCTACGCAGTATGTTAATGTCTTTCCTAAATGAGCTTTTATCTCTCTCCCCTCACAACAAATCTGATTCTTCTGAGGAGTTCCCAGTACATTATCCTTTCCCCTGTGTAATTACCTGTATAAGACTCAGCTGTTTTTATTCTCAGAAGGTATACTCCCTAATATACAGCTGCCTACCCCCTTCGTAAGTGCAGGTCCTAAATGAGCTTTTTTCTCTGTTCCCTCACCACAATCCAGATTCTTTTGGGGAGTTACCAGTACAGTAACCATACCAGGAAGTACTTAATTTATTAAGCTACTGCTTTTCTTAATCTCAGTGGAGATATTTACTGATAAACAGCTACATACGCAGAATGTTCATGTCGTTCCTAAATGAGCATTTATCTCTCTCCCCTCACCACAAATCAGATTCTTCTGAGGAGTTCCCAGTACATTATCCTTTCCCCTGTGTAATTACCTTAACAAGCTCCAGCTGTTTTTATTCTCAGAAGGTTTACTCCCTGACATACAGCTGCCTACCCCCTTCGTAATTGCAGGTCCTAAATGAGCTTTTTTCTCTGTTCCCTCACCACAATCCAGATTCGTTTGGGGAGTTACCAGTACAGTAACCATACCAGGAAGTACTTAATTTATTAAGCTACTGCTTTTCTTAATCTCAGTGGAGATATTTACTGATAAACAGCTACCTACGCAACATGTTCATGTCGTTCCTAAATGAGCTTTTTTCTCTGTTCCCTCACCACAATGCAGATTCTTTTGGGAGTTACCAGTACAGTATCCATACCAGGAAGTACTTAATTTATTAAACTACTGCTTTTCTTAATCTCAGTGGAGATATTTACTGATAAACAGCTAGGTATGCAGCATGTTAATGTCGTTCCTAAATGAGCTTTTATCTCTCTCGCCTCACCACAAATCAGATTCTTCTGAGGAGTTCCCAGTACATTATCCTTTCCCCTGTGTAATTACCTTAACAAGCTCCAGCTGTTTTTATTCTCAGAATCGATACTCCCTGATATACAGCTGCCTACCCCCTTCGTAAGTGCAGCTCATAAATGAGCTTTTTTCTCTGTTCCCTCACCACAAACCAGATTCTTTTCGGGAGTTACCAGTACAGTAACCATACCAGGAAGTACTTAATTTATTAAGCTACTGCTTTTCTTAATCTCAGTGGAGATATTTACTGATAAACAGCTACCTAAGCAGCATGTTCATGTCGTTCCTAAATGAGCTTTTATCTCTCTCCCCTCATCACAAATAAGATTCTTCTGAGGAGTTCCAAGTACATTATCCTTTCCCCTGTGTAATTACCTTAACAAGCTCCAGCTGTTTTTATTCTCAGAAGGTTTACTCCCTGATATACAGCTGCCTACCCCCTTCGTAAGTGCAGGTAATAAATGAGCTTTTTTCTCTGTTCCCTCACCACAATCCAGATTCTTTTGGGAGTTACCAGTACAGTAACCATACCAGGAAGTACTTAATTTATTAAGCTACTGCTTTTCTTAATCTCAGTGGAGATATTTACTGATAAACAGCTATGTATGCAGAATGTTCATGTCGTTCCTAAATGAGCGTTTATCTCTCTCCCCTCACCACAAATCAGATTCTTCTGAGGAGTTCCCAGTACATTATCCTTTCCCCTGTGTAATTACCTTAACAAGCTCCAGCTGTTTTTATTCTCAGAAGGTTTACTCCCTGATATACAGCTGCATACCCCCTTCGTAAGTGCAGGTCCTAAATGAGCTTTTTTCTCTGTTCCCTCAGCACAATCCAGATTCTTTTGGGGAGTTACTAGTACAGTAACCATACCAGGAAGTACTTAATTTATTAAGCTACTGCTTTTCTTAATCTCAGTGGAGATATTTACTGATAAACAGCTACCTATGCAGTATGTTAATGTCTTTCCTAAATGAGCTTTTATCTCTCTCCCCTCACAACAAATCTGATTCTTCTGAGGAGTTCCCAGTACATTATCCTTTCCCCTGTGTAATTACCTGTATAAGACTCAGCTGTTTTTATTCTCAGAAGGTATACTCCCTAATATACAGCTGCCTACCCCCTTCGTAAGTGCAGGTCCTAAATGAGCTTTTTTCTCTGTTCCCTCACCACAATCCAGATTCTTTTGGGAGTTACCAGTACAGTAACCATACCAGGAAGTACTTAATTTATTAAGCTACTGCTTTTCTTAATCTCAGTGGAGATATTACTGATAAACAGCTACATACGCAGAATGTTCATGTCGTTCCTAAATGAGCATTTATCTCTCTCCCCTCACCACAAATCAGATTCTTCTGAGGAGTTCCCAGTACATTATCCTTTCCCCTGTGTAATTACCTTAACAAGCTCCAGCTGTTTTTATTCTCAGAAGGTTTACTCCCTGACATACAGCTGACTACCCCCTTCGTAATTGCAGGTCCTAAATGAGCTTTTTTCTCTGTTCCCTCACCACAATCCAGATACTTTTGGGAGTTACCAGTGCAGTAACCATACCAGGAAGTACTTAATTTATAAAGCTTCTGCTTTTCTTTTTTTTTTCTTTTTTTTCATTTATTTTATGCTTTTTTTTCTTTTTTTTTCATTTATTTTCTGCTTTTCTTAATCTCAGTGGAGATATTTACTGAAAACAGCCACCTACGCAGCATGTTCATGTCGTTCCTAAATGAGCTTTTTTCTCTGTTCCCTCACCACAATCCAGATTCTTTTGGGGAGTTACCAGTACAGTATCCATACCAGGAAGTACTTAATTTATTAAGCTACTGCTTTTCTTAATCTCAGTGGAGATATTTACTGATAAACAGCTACCTACGCAGCATATTCATGTCGTTCCTAAATGAGCTTTTGTCTCTCTCCCCTCACCACAAATCAGATTCTTCTGAGGAGTTCCCAGTACATTATCCTTTCCCCTGTGCAATTACCTTAACAAGCTCCAGCTGTTTTTATTCTCAGAAGGTTTACTCCCTGATATACAGCTGACTACCCCCTTCGTAAGTGGAGGTCCTAAATGAGCTTTTTTCTCTGTTCCCTCACCACAATCCAGATTCTTTTGGGGAGTTACCAGTACAGTAACCATACCAGGAATTACTTAATTTATTAAGCTACTGCTTTTCTTAATCTCAGTGGAGATATTTACTGATAAACAGCTAACTAGGCAGCATGTTAATGTCGTTCCTAAATGAGCTATTATCTCTCTCCCCTCACCACAAATCTGATTCTTCTGAGGAGTTCCCAGTATTTTATCCTTTCCCCTGTGTTATTACCTTAACATGCTCCAGCTGTTTTTATTCTTAGAAGGTTTACTCCCTGATATACAGCTGCCTACCCCCTTCGTAAGTGCAGGTAATAAATGAGCTTTTTTCTCTGTTCCCTCACCACAATCCAGATTCTTTTGGGGAGTTACCAGTACAGTAACCATACCAGGAATTACTTAATTTATTAAGCTACTGCTTTTCTTAATCTCAGTGGAGATATTTACTGATAAACAGCTAACTAGGCAGCATGTTAATGTCGTTCCTAAATGAGCTATTATCTCTCTCCCCTCACCACAAATCTGATTCTTCTGAGGAGTTCCCAGTATTTTATCCTTTCCCCTGTGTTATTACCTTAACAAGCTCCAGCTGTTTTTATTCTCAGAAGGTTTACTCCCTGATATACAGCTGCCTACCCCCTTCGTAAGTGCAGGTAATAAATGAGCTTTTTTCTCTGTTCCCTCACCACAATCCAGATTCTTTTGGGGAGTTACCAGTACAGTAACAATACCAGGAAGTACTTAATTTATTAAGCTACTGCTTTTCTTAATCTCAGTGGAGATATTTACTGATAAACAGCTACCTACGCAGTATGTTAATGTCTTTCCTAAATGAGCTTTTATCTCTCTCCCCTCACAACAAATCTGATTCTTCTGAGGAGTTCCCAGTACATTATCCTTTCCCCTGTGTAATTACCTGTATAAGACTCAGCTGTTTTTATTCTCAGAAGGTATACTCCCTAATATACAGCTGCCTACCCCCTTCGTAAGTGCAGGTCCTAAATGAGCTTTTTTCTCTGTTCCCTCACCACAATCCAGATTCTTTTGGGGAGTTACCAGTACAGTAACCATACCAGGAAGTACTTAATTTATTAAGCTACTGCTTTTCTTAATCTCAATGGAGATATTTACTGATAAACAGCTACATACGCAGAATGTTCATGTCGTTCCTAAATGAGCATTTATCTCTCTCCCCTCACCACAAATCAGATTCTTCTGAGGAGTTCCCAGTACATTATCCTTTCCCCTGTGTAATTACCTTAACAAGCTCCAGCTGTTTTTATTCTCAGAAGGTTTACTCCCTGACATACAGCTGCCTACCCCCTTCGTAATTGCAGGTCCTAAATGAGCTTTTTTCTCTGTTCCCTCACCACAATCCAGATTCGTTTGGGGAGTTACCAGTACAGTAACCATACCAGGAAGTACTTAATTTATTAAGCTACTGCTTTTCTTAATCTCAGTGGAGATATTTACTGATAAACAGCTACCTACGCAACATGTTCATGTCGTTCCTAAATGAGCTTTTTTCTCTGTTCCCTCACCACAATGCAGATTCTTTTGGGGAGTTACCAGTACAGTATCCATACCAGGAAGTACTTAATTTATTAAACTACTGCTTTTCTTAATCTCAGTGGAGATATTTACTGATAAACAGCTAGGTATGCAGCATGTTAATGTCGTTCCTAAATGAGCTTTTATCTCTCTCGCCTCACCACAAATCAGATTCTTCTGAGGAGTTCCCAGTACATTATCCTTTCCCCTGTGTAATTACCTTAACAAGCTCCAGCTGTTTTTATTCTCAGAATCGATACTCCCTGATATACAGCTGCCTACCCCTTCGTAAGTGCAGCTCATAAATGAGCTTTTTTCTCTGTTCCCTCACCACAAACCAGATTCTTTTCGGGAGTTACCAGTACAGTAACCATACCAGGAAGTACTTAATTTATTAAGCTACTGCTTTTCTTAATCTCAGTGGAGATATTTACTGATAAACAGCTACCTAAGCAGCATGTTCATGTCGTTCCTAAATGAGCTTTTATCTCTCTCCCCTCATCACAAATAAGATTCTTCTGAGGAGTTCCAAGTACATTATCCTTTCCCCTGTGTAATTACCTTAACAAGCTCCAGCTGTTTTTATTCTCAGAAGGTTTACTCCCTGATATACAGCTGCCTACCCCCTTCGTAAGTGCAGGTAATAAATGAGCTTTTTTCTCTGTTCCCTCACCACAATCCAGATTCTTTTGGGGAGTTACCAGTACAGTAACCATACCAGGAAGTACTTAATTTATTAAGCTACTGCTTTTCTTAATCTCAGTGGAGATATTTACTGATAAACAGCTATGTATGCAGAATGTTCATGTCGTTCCTAAATGAGCGTTTATCTCTCTCCCCTCACCACAAATCAGATTCTTCTGAGGAGTTCCCAGTACATTATCCTTTCCCCTGTGTAATTACCTTAACAAGCTCCAGCTGTTTTTATTCTCAGAAGGTTTACTCCCTGATATACAGCTGCATACCCCCTTCGTAAGTGCAGGTCCTAAATGAGCTTTTTTCTCTGTTCCCTCAGCACAATCCAGATTCTTTTGGGGAGTTACTAGTACAGTAACCATACCAGGAAGTACTTAATTTATTAAGCTACTGCTTTTCTTAATCTCAGTGGAGATATTTACTGATAAACAGCTACCTATGCAGTATGTTAATGTCTTTCCTAAATGAGCTTTTATCTCTCTCCCCTCACAACAAATCTGATTCTTCTGAGGAGTTCCCAGTACATTATCCTTTCCCCTGTGTAATTACCTGTATAAGACTCAGCTGTTTTTATTCTCAGAAGGTATACTCCCTAATATACAGCTGCCTACCCCCTTCGTAAGTGCAGGTCCTAAATGAGCTTTTTTCTCTGTTCCCTCACCACAATCCAGATTCTTTTGGGGAGTTACCAGTACAGTAACCATACCAGGAAGTACTTAATTTATTAAGCTACTGCTTTTCTTAATCTCAGTGGAGATATTTACTGATAAACAGCTACATACGCAGAATGTTCATGTCGTTCCTAAATGAGCATTTATCTCTCTCCCCTCACCACAAATCAGATTCTTCTGAGGAGTTCCCAGTACATATCCTTTCCCCTGTGTAATTACCTTAACAAGCTCCAGCTGTTTTTATTCTCAGAAGGTTTACTCCCTGACATACAGCTGACTACCCCCTTCGTAATTGCAGGTCCTAAATGAGCTTTTTTCTCTGTTCCCTCACAACAATCCAGATTCGTTTGGGGAGTTACCAGTACAGTAACCATACCAGGAAGTACTTAATTTATTAAGCTACTGCTTTTCTTAATCTCAGTGGAGATATTTACTGATAAACAGCTACCTACGCAACATGTTCATGTCGTTCCTAAATGAGCTTTTTTCTCTGTTCCCTCACCACAATGCAGATTCTTTTGGGGAGTTACCAGTACAGTATCCATACCAGGAAGTACTTAATTTATTAAACTACTGCTTTTCTTAATCTCAGTGGAGATATTTACTGATAAACAGCTAGGTATGCAGCATGTTCATGTCGTTCCTAAATGAGCTTTTATCTCTCTCGCCTCACCACAAATCAGATTCTTCTGAGGAGTTCCCAGTACATTATCCTTTCCCCTGTGTAATTACCTTAACAAGCTCCAGCTGTTTTTATTCTCAGAAGGTTTACTCCCTGACATACAGCTGCCTACCCCCTTCGTAATTGCAGGTCCTAAATGAGCTTTTTTCTCTGTTCCCTCACCACAATCCAGATTCGTTTGGGGAGTTACCAGTACAGTAACCATACCAGGAAGTACTTAATTTATTAAGCTACTGCTTTTCTTAATCTCAGTGGAGATATTTACTGATAAACAGCTACCTACGCAACATGTTCATTTCGTTCCTAAATGAGCTTTTTCTCTGTTCCCTCACCACAATGCAGATTCTTTTGGGGAGTTACCAGTACAGTATCCATACCAGGAAGTACTTAATTTATTAAACTACTGCTTTTCTTAATCTCAGTGGAGATATTTACTGATAAACAGCTAGGTATGCAGCATGTTCATGTCGTTCCTAAATGAGCAATTATCTCTCTCCCCTCACCACAAATCAGATTCTTCTGAGGAGTTCCCAGTACATTATCCTTTCCCCTGTGTAATTACCTTAACAAGCTCCAGCTGTTTTTATTCTCAGAATCGATACTCCTGATATACAGCTGCCTACCCCCTTCGTAAGTGCAGCTCATAAATGAGCTTTTTTCTCTGTTCCCTCACCACAAACCAGATTCTTTTCGGGAGTTACCAGTACAGTAACCATACCAGGAAGTACTTAATTTATTAAGCTACTGCTTTTCTTAATCTCAGTGGAGATATTTACTGATAAACAGCTACCTAAGCAGCATGTTCATGTCGTTCCTAAATGAGCTTTTATCTCTCTCCCCTCACCACAAATAAGATTCTTCTGAGGAGTTCCAAGTACATTATCCTTTCCCCTGTGTAATTACCTTAACAAGATCCAGCTGTTTTTATTCTCAGAAGGTTTACTCCCTGATATACAACTGCCTACCCCATTCGTAAGTGCAGGTCCTAAATGAGCTTTTTTCTCTGTTCCCTCACCACAATCCAGATTCTTTTGGGGAGTTACCAGTACAGTAACCATACCAGGAAGTACGTAATTTATTAAGCTACTGCTTTTCTTAATCTCAGTGGAGATATTTACTGATAAACAGCTACCTACGCAGCATGTTCATGTCGTTCCTAAATGAGCTTTTATCTCTCTCCCCTCACCACAAATCAGATTCTTCTGAGGAGTTCCCAGTATTTAATCCTTTCCCCTGTGTAATTACCTTAACAAGCTCCAGCTGTTTTTATTCTCAGAAGGTTTACTCCCTGATATACAGCTGCCTACCCCCTTCGTAAGTGCAGGTCCTAAATGAGCTTTTTTCTCTGTTCCCTCACCACAATCCAGATTCTTTTGGGGAGTTACCAGTACAGTAACCATACCAGGAAGTACTTAATTTATTAAGCTACTGATTTTCTTAATCTCAGTCGATTTATTTATTGATAAACAGCTACCTACGCAGCATGTTCATGTCGTTCCTAAATGAGCTTTTATCTCTCTCCCCTCACCACAAATCAGATTCTTCTGAGGAGTTCCCAGTACATTATCCTTTCCCCTGTGTAATTACCTTAACAAGCTCCAGCTGTTTTTATTCTCAGAAGGTTTACTCCCTGATAAACAGCTGCCTACCCCCTTCGTAAGTGCAGGTCCTAAATGAGCTTTTTTCTCTGTTCCCTCACCACAATCCAGATACTTTTGGGAGTTACCAGTGCAGTAACCATACCAGGAAGTACTAATTTATAAAGCTTCTGCTTTTCTTTTTTTTTTCTTTTTTTTCATTTATTTTATGCTTTTTTTTTCTTTTTTTTTCATTTATTTTCTGCTTTTCTTAATCTCAGTGGAGATATTTACTGATAAACAGCTACCTACGCAGCATGTTCATGTCGTTCCTAAATGAGCTTTTTTCTCTGTTCCCTCACCACAATCCAGATTCTTTTGGGGAGTTACCAGTACAGTATCCATACCAGGAAGTACTTAATTTATTAAGCTACTGCTTTTCTTAATCTCAGTGGAGATATTTACTGATAAACAGCTACCTACGCAGCATATTCATGTCGTTCCTAAATGAGCTTTTGTCTCTCTCCCCTCACCACAAATCAGATTCTTCTGAGGAGTTCCCAGTACATTATCCTTTCCCCTGTGCAATTACCTTAACAAGCTCCAGCTGTTTTTATTCTCAGAAGGTTTACTCCCTGATATACAGCTGACTACCCCCTTCGTAAGTGGAGGTCCTAAATGAGCTTTTTTCTCTGTTCCCTCACCACAATCCAGATTCTTTTGGGGAGTTACCAGTACAGTAACCATACCAGGAATTACTTAATTTATTAAGCTACTGCTTTTCTTAATCTCAGTGGAGATATTTACTGAGAAACAGCTAACTAGGCAGCATGTTAATGTCGTTCCTAAATGAGCTATTATCTCTCTCCCCTCACCACAAATCTGATTCTTCTGAGGAGTTCCCAGTATTTTATCCTTTCCCCTTTGTTATTACCTTAACAAGCTCCAGCTGTTTTTATTCTCAGAAGGTTTACTCCCTGATGTACAGCTGCCTACCCCCTTCGTAAGTGCAGGTCCTAAATGAGCTTTTTTCTCTGTTCCCTCACCACAATCCAGATTCTTTTGGGGAGTTACCAGTACAGTAACCATACCAGGAATTACTTAATTTATTAAGCTACTGCTTTTCTTAATCTCAGTGGAGATATTTACTGATAAACAGCTAACTAGGCAGCATGTTAATGTCGTTCCTAAATGAGCTATTATCTCTCTCCCCTCACCACAAATCTGATTCTTCTGAGGAGTTCCCAGTATTTTATCCTTTCCCCTGTGTTATTACCTTAACAAGCTCCAGATGTTTTTATTCTCAGAAGGTTTACTCCCTGATATACAGCTGACTACCCCCTTCGTAAGTGGAGGTCCTAAATGAGCTTTTTTCTCTGTTCCCTCACCACAATCCAGATTCTTTTGGGGAGTTACCAGTACAGTAACCATACCAGGAATTACTTCATTTATTAAGCTACTGCTTTTCTTAATCTCAGTGGAGATATTTACTGATAAACAGCTAACTAGGCAGCATGTTAATGTCGTTCCTAAATGAGCTCTTATCTCTCTCCCTCACCACAAATCAGATTCTTCTGAGGAGTTCCCAGTACATTATCCTTTCCCCTTTGTAATTACCTTAACAAGCTCCAGCTGTTTTTATTCTCAGAAGGTTTACTCCCTGATATACAGCTGCCTACCCCCTTCGTAAGTGCAGGTAATAAATGAGCTTTTTTCTCTGTTCCCCTAACACAATTCAGATTCTTTTGGGGAGTTAGCAGTACAGTAACCATACCAGGAAGTACTTAATTTATTAAGCTACTGCTTTTCTTAATCTCAGTGGAGATATTTACTGATAAACAGCTATGTATGCAGCATGTTCATATCGTTCCTAAATGAGCTTTTATCTCTCTCCCCTCACCACAAATCAGATTCTTCTGAGGAGTTCCCAGTACATTATCCTTTCCCCGGTGTAATTACCTTAACAAGCTCCAGCTGTTTATATTCTCAGAAGGTTTACTCCCTGATATACAGCTGCCTACCCCCTTCGTAAGTGCAGGTCCTAAATGAGCTTTTTTCTCTGTTCCCTCAACACAATCCAGATTCTTTTGGGGAGTTACTAGTACAGTAACCATACCAGGAAGTACTTAATTTATTAAGCTACTGCTTTTCTTAATCTCAGTGGAGATATTTACTGATAAACAGCTAACTACGCAGTATGTTAATGTCTTTCCTAAATGAGCTTTTATCTCTCTCCCCTCACAACAAATCTGATTCTTCTGAGGAGTTCCCAGTACATTATCCTTTCCCCTGTGTAATTACCTGTATAAGACTCAGCTGTTTTATTCTCAGAAGGTATACTCCCTAATATACAGCTGCCTACCCCCTTCGGAAGTGCAGGTCCTAAATGAGCTTTTTTCTCTGTTCCCTCACCACAATCCAGATTCTTTTGGGGAGTTACCAGTACAGTAACCATACCAGGAAGTACTTAATTTATTAAGCTACTGCTTTTCTTAATCTCAGTGGAGATATACTGATAAACAGCTACCTACGCAGCATGTTCATGTCGTTCCTAAATGAGCATTTATCTCTCTCCCCTCACCACAAATCAGATTCTTCTGAGGAGTTCCCAGTACATTATCCTTTCCCCTGTGTAATTACCTTAACAAGCTCCAGCTGTTTTTATTCTCAGAAGGTTTACTCCCTGACATACAGCTGCCTACCCCCTTCGTAATTGCAGGTCCTAAATGAGCTTTTTTCTCTGTTCCCTCACCACAATCCAGATTCGTTTGTGGAGTTACCAGTACAGTAACCATACCAGGAAGTACTTAATTTATTAAGCTACTGCTTTTCTTAATCTCAGTGGAGATATTTACTGATAAACAGCTACCTACGCAACATGTTCATGTCGTTCCTAAATAAGCTTTTTTCTCTGTTCCCTCACCACAATGCAGATTCTTTTGGGGAGTTACCAGTACAGTATCCATACCAGGAAGTACTTAATTTATTAAACTACTGCTTTTCTTAATCTCAGTGGAGATATTTACTGATAAACAGCTAGGTATGCAGCATGTTCATGTCGTTCCTAAATGAGCATTTATCTCTCTCCCCTCACCACAAATGAGATTCTTCTGAGGAGTTCCCAGTACATTATCCTTTCCCCTGTGTAATTACCTTAACAAGCTCCAGCTGTTTTTATTCTCAGAATCGATACTCCCTGATATACAACTGCCTAACCCATTCGTAAGTGCAGGTCCAAAATGAGCTTTTTTCTCTGTTCCCTCACCACAATCCAGATTCTTTTGGGGAGTTACCAGTACAGTAACCATACCAGGAAGTACGTAATTTATTAAGCTACTGCTTTTCTTAATCTCAGTGGAGATATTTACTGATAAACAGCTACCTACGCAGCATGTTCATGTCGTTCCTAAATGAGCTTTTATCTCTCTCCCCTCACCACAAATCAGATTCTTCTGAGGAGTTCCCAGTACATTATCCTTTCCCCTGTGTAATTACCTTAACAAGCTCCAGCTGTTTTTATTCTCAGAATGTTTACTCCCTGATATACAGCTGCCTACCCCCTTCGTAAGTGCAGGTCCTAAATGAGCTTTTTTCTCTGTTCCCTCACCACAATCCAGATTCTTTTGGGAGTTACCAGTACAGTAACCATACCAGGAAGTACTTAATTTATTAAGCTACTGATTTTCTTAATCTCAGTCGATTTATTTATTGATAAACAGCTACCTACGCAGCATGTTCATGTCGTTCCTAAATGAGCTTTTATCTCTCTCCCCTCACCACAAATCAGATTCTTCTGAGGAGTTCCCAGTACATTATCCTTTCCCCTGTGTAATTACCTTAACAAGCTCCAGCTGTTTTTATTCTCAGAAGGTTTACTCCCTGATAAACAGCTGCCTACCCCTTCGTAAGTGCAGGTCCTAAATGAGCTTTTTTCTCTGTTCCCTCACCACAATCCAGATACTTTTGGGGAGTTACCAGTGCAGTAACCATACCAGGAAGTACTTAATTTATAAAGCTTCTGCTTTTCTTTTTTTTTTTTCTTTTTTTTTCATTTATTTTATGCTTTTTTTTTTCTTTTTTTTTCATTTATTTTCTGCTTTTCTTAATCTCAGTGGAGATATTTACTGATAAACAGCTACCTACGCAGCATGTTCATGTCGTTCCTAAATGAGCTTTTTTCTCTGTTCCCTCACCACAATCCAGATTCTTTTGGGGAGTTACCAGTACAGTATCCATACCAGGAAGTACTTAATTTATTAAGCTACTGCTTTTCTTAATCTCAGTGGAGATATTTACTGATAAACAGCTACCTACGCAGCAAATTCATGTCGTTCCTAAATGAGCTTTTATCTCTCTCCACTCACCACAAATCAGATTCTTCTGAGGAGTTCCCAGTACATTATCCTTTCCCCGTGTAATTACCTTAACAAGCTCCAGCTGTTTTTATTCTCAGAAGGTTTACTCCCTGATATACAACTGCCTACCCCCTTCGTAAGTGCATGTCCTAAATGAGCTTTTTTCTCTGTTCCCTCACCACAATCCAGATTCTTTTGGGGAGTTACCAGTACAGTAACCATACCAGGAAGTACTTAATTTATTAAGGTACTGCTTTTCTTAATCTCAGTGGAGATATTTACTGATAAACAGCTACCTACGCAGCATGTTCATGTCGTTCCTAAATGAGCTTTTATCTCTCTCCCCTCACCACAAATCAGATTCTTCTGAGGAGTTCCCAGTACATTATCCTTTCCCCTGTGTAATTACCTTAACAAGCTCCAGCTGTTTTTATTCTCAGAATGTTTACTCCCTGATATACAGCTGCCTACCCCCTTCGTAAGTGCAGGTCCTAAATGAGCTTTTTTCTCTGTTCCCTCACCACAATCCAGATTCTTTTGGGGAGTTACCAGTACAGTAACCATACCAGGAAGTACTTAATTTATTAAGCTACTGATTTTCTTAATCTCAGTCGATTTATTTATTGATAAACAGCTACCTACGCAGCATGTTCATGTCGTTCCTAAATGAGCTTTTATCTCTCTCCCCTCACCACAAATCAGATTCTTCTGAGGAGTTCCCAGTACATTATCCTTTCCCCTGTGTAATTACCTTAACAAGCTCCAGCTGTTTTTATTCTCAGAAGGTTTACTCCCTGATAAACAGCTGCCTACCCCCTTCGTAAGTGCAGGTCCTAAATGAGCTTTTTTCTCTGTTCCCTCACCACAATCCAGATACTTTTGGGGAGTTACCAGTGCAGTAACCATACCAGGAAGTACTTAATTTATAAAGCTTCTGCTTTTCTTTTTTTTTTTCTTTTTTTTCATTTATTTTATGCTTTTTTTTTCTTTTTTTTTCATTTATTTTCTGCTTTTCTTAATCTCAGTGGAGATATTTACTGATAAACAGCTACCTACGCAGCATGTTCATGTCGTTCCTAAATGAGCTTTTTTCTCTGTTCCCTCACCACAATCCAGATTCTTTTGGGGGAGTTACCAGTACAGTATCCATACCAGGAAGTACTTAATTTATTAAGCTACTGCTTTTCTTAATCTCAGTGGAGATATTTACTGATAAACAGCTACCTACGCAGCATATTCATGTCGTTCCTAAATGAGCTTTTGTCTCTCTCCCCTCACCACAAATCAGATTCTTCTGAGGAGTTCCCAGTACATTATCCTTTCCCCTGTGCAATTACCTTAACAAGCTCCAGCTGTTTTTATTCTCAGAAGGTTTACTCCCTGATATACAGATGACTACCCCCTTCGTAAGTGGAGGTCCTAAATGAGCTTTTTTCTCTGTTCCCACACCACAATCCAGATTCTTTTGGGGAGTTACCAGTACAGTAACCATACCAGGAATTACTTAATTTATTAAGCTACTGCTTTTCTTAATCTCAGTGGAGATATTTACTGATAAACAGCTATGTATGCAGCATGTTCATATCGTTCCTAAATGAGCTTTTATCTCTCTCCCCTCACCACAAATCAGATTCTTCTGAGGAGTTCCCAGTACATTATCCTTTCCCCGGTGTAATTACCTTAACAAGCTCCAGCTGTTTATATTCT
>NW_025959638.1:0-30329 GCF_023159225.1 Perognathus longimembris pacificus
TAATGGAAAACAACTGTAAATTTGTAAAATATTAATAACAAGTCAGAAAAGGATTTGAAGGACAAAAGAATACAAACATGTATAAAAATGTTTTTCTTGAGGGCTGGGGATATAGCCTAGTGGCAAGAGTGCCTGCCTTGGTATACCCGAGGCCCTAGGTTCGATTCCCCAGGACCGCATATACAGAAAACGGCCAGAAGTAGCGCTGTGGCTCAAGAGGCAGAGTGCTAGCCTTGAGCGGGAAGAAGCCAGGGACAGTGCTCAGGCCCTGAGTCCAAGGCCCAGGACTGGCCAAAAAAAAAAAATGTTTTTCTTGAGATATTTCCACTTCTTTTCTTCTCTTCCTCCTCCTCCTTCTCCTCCTCCTCCTCCTCCTCCTCCTCCTCCTCCTCCTCCTCCTCCTCCTCCTCCTCCTCCTTCTCCTCCTCCTCCTCCTCCTTCTCCTCGTCCTCCTTCATCTTCTCCTCCTCCTCCTTCTCTTCTTCTTCTTTGTCAAAGTGATGTACAGAGAGTTTACAGATTGATATGTTAGGCCTTGGGTACATTTGTTATACTGTTTGTTACCTCCTCCCTGATTCTCAGATCCCTCCTCACAATCTCCTTCAGATGTTTTGTCTAACATGGAAAGAATCATGAAAGACAAACCAGAAAAGTTTCATGCATGTGACAGATAGTAACAGGATATCTGCAAATTTCTTATGTGTTTAAGTTAACTCTGATATAAATGACGTTACCATGTAATATGCAAACTGAGTCACAGTTATCCCAGCACTTGCCAGGTATTGGGGGATGTTTTCACAGACACCATGGATCCTGCCTGGAGGTATGGACCTGTTCACAATGCTACAAGTCTTAGAGTGAGACAAAGCATTCTTTTCAATGCAGAGTCCTGGCTCAATGTAAAGCCTGAAATAGCCCTATTTGAAAAATACTCAAATGTACTTCGTTGTTTAGCCAAAGGGGATCCCTGCTCCAATAGCTACATTTAAGTTACATCTTGCTGAGGCTTTGTCTCCACAAAAGAAGTGACTCTTTAGTAATCTTGTTGCAAGGCTTTGCGTTGCAGCACCTACTGATCGCTAGAATCCTAATATCATCTCAAAAATTCAAGCTTTCTACATGTGGCATCTACTTCATGATACTTCATTTAAATCTGCCTACACAAATGCTTATTATACACTACTAAGTTTGGCAATGTTTCATTAACATGAATATGTAAATAGGCCAAAGTTCACTAAAATATCTTTGTCAAGTTCCTTCAGATACACATATTTTAAGTATAATGCTAATTTCATTTTAAATCTAATTTAAATCTTTATCCTGAAAGACTCAGAGGATGGCCCCAGCCTTAAAATGCGCTTAACATGTCTTCAATTTACAAGCTTATGTGGGTCCATAATATGTCATTCTTCTTGGTTAATATTTCTATTCTCCCTAGTGTAGAAGCTGCTTTAAATAAAACACTTGAATAATGATTGTATATCAACCTCAAGAGGAAGAGCAACTGCTACAACAACATACAAAATATTCAAAGTAAAAAAAGTACTTTTTTTTCAATTCTAATGTATACACATCAAATTTTACAAGAAATAAGGTAATACATTCAATTTCAATTTCACCTCCAAATTTTGCTGACAGGTACAAAAAGAAAGGCATGTTGTTCAAGAAATAGTTAGTGTCCGTATCTTTCTAACCACAAAAGGAGTTACTTAGAGTAATTCAACTATAGATTAATTCAATTACTCCTGTATACACCTGATTTCATTACACTCCACAGTTCATTCCCAAGTACATGATATTTGTCCCAGGGCAATTCGTTTGATGACGTTAAGTGAGTAGGCTCCTACTTAGACTAACTCTAAATTTCAATTTAACCTAAATAAAGGGCAATTTAACTTATTAAAGGAAGTTTGGAAATGCCCAAGAATAAGTTTTGTGACATGCAGCATCTCTTCCTTGACATATTGACTCATCAGCATAATGGGTATATGAGACATGATGTGGTGACAGCCTTGTACAGTTAAATACTGGTGATATGGTGCCCCTTTTGCTCTGCCAGTCCCTGGACATGTAGTAGGTGTGCACCAGGCTAACTTGTAGTTTTTGAGCAAGTTGACCAATACCACAGCTATAATTTTGGAAGAGCTGAATCAGGAATGAAGTTATGACAAATGGGAATTCTGCAAAATCATGTCATAGATTATCTGTTTTTCAAAATCCATTCAGGTACAAAAAATTGAAAGGATTGTACTGGGTCAATATTACTGACAATTTACAAAAGATTAAGAGGCAGCTAGAGGAGCTCCAAAAAGAGATGGGTAAGATGATCAGAAATGACTGGCATCTCCAAGACTGGTTCTGCTGGCTCTGGCATGTTCTGGGCCAAGAACTTGCCATAGTGGAAACATTCTTGTGGTTCCCTGCCTGTTCCAATGTCTACCTTCTAGCATCCACCAGAGCTATCTCAGACAGAAGCTGAAATCATCCTGTCGCAAACAAGAAAATACAACAGCCCAAGGTGTCCCTGAGATGTGAAATTTGGGGGCGGGCAGCATAGAGTTAGTGTCTGTAAAGTATAAAACTTCTTATCAAATGATATTTCTAATTGTTTTTGCCAGTGATGTTACAACATATCTGCAAGGGATGGGAACAGGAGAATTTTATTATTTTTCTTATGTTTAATATAGTAAATGAAAAACCTGTGGAGTCCCCCTTTGGCGACTGGATATGAGTTTGGTACAATGGATCTTGCATATATGCTTATCTGGACTTAGGGAAATACTGAAAAATGAGGGAAGTTGTAACTAATATGACAAGAAATGCACTCACTACCTTATTTTGTAATGGTACCACGTATGTACATCAACTTTTCAATAAAATTTAATTACAAATTATAAATTAAATAGCTCCAACTAAGACACTCTCACAAAACACACACACACACACACACACACACACACACACACATTAAGCAGTAGTTATTTGGCTTACTCATGTGGTGGGCTACATAAATTTAAATTTTCTACGAAAAGAGGTAAGTTTAATAACCTTTAAATGCAAGGGGAGAGATCATTGACAAAAAGTTTCTCACATGCAAACCTAACTGAAGAAAAGATATAGAATTTTACACATGTTTATGTATCCAGATTTTCATTTCATGATCATCATTCCATTCATGCAACCTATGTTTAGAAGAGAATCTTAAATGGTATATTTCAGTAAAGGGGGAAACCCTAACATTGATGGCAGCATTCACTGTAAACAGTATACAAGCGAACCATATAGGTAAGTTTAATAGCTAGTGGAAATGAAAACACATTCAACGTGTTGAGAGTATTATTATTTCATGTGATAGACAAGACAAGAAAAAAATTCTTGATCCTCAAATCGTAGAGCACCATATTATTTCTGCAAAGGAAAATAGAAAACAGAACTTTTCATTATGGTGGAAAGTTTGCTAATACACATTTCTGATTCTGCCTAATAACAACAGATATTCAATAATTGTTCTACAGATACACAAAACAGAACAGTTGCTCATTATCCTGAAATAATTTCTTGATTTCTTCAACTTGCATATACACAGAAATTGATCAATTGGACAGTTTCTGGACACTTATGGTTTGAAACTGTGTGTGTTTCAAATCATTTGAAGTAGGTGAACGCGTAAATAACTGGAGAAGCGATTATTTTCATGACACAGGTACATTTCTTCTAAGCTTAGCTTAGGTAACATAATAAGACTTATCCAAGTAATAGAACATTTTGTATATGTCTCACCCATGCAAGTATAATCAGTGTCACATGACAGGAACACAAAATATGAAATGTGCCTAGTCTTATAACAAAAATACTAAATATTGTAGACTATATCAGAAATGATTATCTTAAGATTTGAGATCAATGTCATAATATTTGATTTAAAACTATCTTACATGAGACACAAAGAATAAATGAAAAAAGAAGGCATCATTTTTGTGGGAAGTGACTTTCTAAGGGATACAAGAAAAATATAACTACATGTCTTCTAAATTTCCTAAGTTTCTATCATCAATCAATATACTCTCCAGGAACTTTACGTTCTTCTCACTCAATTAATTTTGTTGAACATGCAAGTGTGAGCAGGAAACAATACACTTCCTTTTACTCTGAACTCACATGTAAGGATCTTTCAAGAATCTAAATTGATTTTTTTTGTTGCATGTGTTGAGCTCCTTTATCAAAGATTAAGTAGGCATAGAGAATCTGGAACGAGCCCAGATGTCCCTCAGTAGACGAATGGATCAGGAAAATGTGGTACATATACACAGTGGAATTTTATGCCTCTATCAGAAAGAATGACATTGTCGCATTTGTAAGGAAATGGAAGGACTTGGAAAAAATTATACTAAGTGAAGTGAGTCAGACCCAAAGAAACATGGACTCTATGGTCTCCCTTATTGGGAATAATTAGTACAGGTTTAGGCAAGTCATAGCAGAGCATCACAAGGCCCAATAGCTATACCCTTATGAACACATAAGATGATGCTAAGTGAAATGAACTCCATGTTATGGAGACAATTGTTATATCACAGTTGTAACTACTTTCAACGTCCCATGTGTATCTGTAGCTTCTATTATTGATGATGTTCTTGTATCACCTTCCTGTGGTTGTACCTACACTATCTCTGTAATCTTACCTGAGTATATTGGAAACCTTATATACTGGTATTGGAACTTGGAAATTGAAAGGGAATACCAAAATTGAGGGATACAGGGTAAAAAAGACAAACAACTATAAAAGCAATACTTGCAAAACTGTTTGGTGTAAGTGAACTGAACACCTCGGGGGGTGGGAAGAGTAAGGGGGAGGGGCGTATGAGGGACAAGGTAACAAACAGTACAAGAAATGTATCGAATGCCTAATGTATGAAACTGTAACCTCTCTGTACATCAGTTTGATAATAAAAATTGGAAAAAAAATTAAAAGGTAAGAAAGAATGGAAAACAGAAAGGAGTGAATAGGAAGGGAGAAAAATCAAGACACTTGGGATTACAGAACTAAGAAAGACACTTGCAGAAGAAAAGAAGATGGACAAAAATCTCGCTGAAATAAAGAATAAAGTCAAATAGCATTATTGGTATTTTGAAAAATAAAAAGAATGTAAATTGAAAGTTAACCTTGCCCTACAAACTGCATTCATGGGCTAACATCCGGTGGGATTTTTGAACAGAATTTCCAAGGTATTTGTGGCCTTGTATGGTGATAGTTTGCAAGCAAATATTGAAAAGTGAAAACATGCTGAAAACACACATGATGTAGTTATTAAGGTCACCCATGTCCTACTACCCTTGCTGAGCAAGGGGCATATAACACATATAACCAAACAACATAACATATGTGTATAATTGCTTTTTACTGTATTTAATCAAATTACTCTCCATAGGATTTTAGTAGCTACTCACATGAAGAGGAATTCCAGCCGATCATTAGGTTTTTCTATGAATAAAATTAAATGAAAAGGTATTAGGGGTCATTCAGAAGTAAACCATGACTCTGAAATACTGTCATATCCATAACAGTTTCTTAACACTTTGTAGTTATACAACAAGTGACAATTTTGAGTATGGCCTCCGATAAATACCAATGAATTTGTTTGGATATGTTTTTAGATTATGAAGTCATTGCGGATTTACACATGAATACTTTAACCAATCACAGTTCAGACAGCAATCTGAATATTCCCCAGAAAAGAGGAAGTTTTATTGTACCTAAAAGAAAAAGGCAGCTCTTCCACTGATTATACTTGTTTCCTTTATTTCTAAGAAATAGAACTTTGTCAAGGGATAATGGCATTTTCTTTACCTGTTATTGGTAGATGACTCCACACTGCCCCAAACAAAAGTTGGGCTAGGATTTTCCAAGGATTCTGGAAAACAGAAAAGTGGATATGGTCTTCAGGGAATATATTAGACTTTCTCTAACATTTACATGGCCAAGGAAAGACATAGGTAATGTTAACCACCTAAAGGACCTCATATAACAATGATTTATGTGGATAATTAACATGGAAAAGAAAGAGTCCTAAACTATGCAGGGAAAATCTTGTGGATGTTGATTTTTTTTTATATTCTTTAAAAGTTCATTTCTGAGTGCTGGTCTTCATATATGAAGATAAGCATATTACCTCTTATCATTATTAGCATACATTAAGTATGATGTAGAGCAAAAGTGCTTACTATTATATGCCATCTATCTCTAAACTGACATTCAGTTACAGCAGAAACTCAAAAGGTAATCTAGCTCTTTACCTTTATCCCAGTCTTCCTCACAGGAGAGGCTGTGCCCTGTGTTTCCAGATTTTTTCTCTTGTGCTTGGGGCCAATTCATAGTAACTGCAAGAAATAAAATAAGAAAAATGGTATCAGAGTATTTTCCAGATTGAATCTGAGTCAGATCTGATTTATGTTTCATGTATCAAGCTTACCTACATCATCCTCAATGCAACTTTGGTCCGCACATGTTGCTATATGTTCACTGAGCTGATCTCGCAGCACCAAGTGTCGGGCATTGAAGGGACAAGTAGCCAATTTGGCAGCAATGTCGGGATGATTCTATTGAACCAGGATGTAAAAAAAGAACAATAGTAAAATTTATTGGGAGAAGGAAAGTGTTGCGCATATTCTGCTTTAGTTGGGGTTTAACCTTCGGTTGTTTGCTATACTAGCACCAGTCTAGCACAAGAGGACAGGTTAGTATAACCTCGACTCTTCCTCAATCTGTTTCTTACAATTGTCAAGGTCTGGGAGGTGGATAAGTTTCTCTCACACTCTATTTCTCATGCTCTCTTTGCATAAAAATCCTTCAATTTAAACTCAAGTCATGACAAGATTGGATGTCGGACACAGCAGCAAAGTGCTGTATTCTTAAAACATAACTTTGGCATATAAAAACATTCAGAATCATGACTTCTTCACTCAAAAGGCATTTATTTCTTTGGTTCGGGCACATTTCCCTTAGTATAATTGTTTCCAAGTCCTTCAGTTTTCTTACGGATGGGACAATGCCATTTTTTCTGATAGGGACATAAAATTCTATTGTGTATATGTACCACATTTTCCTGATCCATTCGTCTACTGAGGGTCATCGTTGGTTCCAAATTCTAGCTATGAGAAATTGTGCTGCGATGAACATTGTTGTGCTAGAGGATTTATTGTGTTCTTGTTTGTGGTCTTTTGGATAGATGCCCCAAAGTGGGGTTGCAGGGTCTTAGAGAAGGTCTATATTTAGCCTTTTGAGGAATCTCCACACCACTTTCCAGAGTTGCTGAACCAGTTTACATTTCTCTCATCAATGAAGTAGAGTTCCCTTTTAGCCACATCCCCTCCAACATTTGAAACATGGACTCTATGGTCTCCCTTCTAGGGAATAATTAGTACTGGTTTAGGCTAATCACAGCAGAGGATCACAACAGACCATAGCAATTATGATGATGCTAAATGAATTGAAATCCATGTTATGGAAACGACTGTTATATCACTGTTGTAATTACTTTCAACAAGCGATGTGAAACTGTAAATTCTATTATTGATGATCGTCTTGTATCCCCTTCCTGTGTTTGTTCCTGCACTATCACTGTATCTTATCTGAGTACCTTGGAAACCATGTAATACTGGTATTACAACTAGGAAATAGAAAGGGAATACCAAAATCGAGAGACAGAGGGTAAAAAAGACAAATGATTACAAAAGTAATATTTGCAAAACTGTTTGTTGTAAATGAACTGAACAACTCATGGGGGGATGGAAAAGGAGTGGGCGAGATTAAAACAGTACAAGAAATGTATTCAATGCCCAACGTATGAAACTGTAACCTCTCAGTCCCTACGTTTGACAATAAAAGTTTAATAAAAAGAAAACAAAAAGGCATTTATTAAGATATGCTAGATGAATTGGTACGATACACTGATGGGAAACATAGTGGAAACGGATTCAGTGTGTTTGTTAGTGCAAGTATGTGATCGTATGTGTATGTACAAACTTATTTGTATTTATGCACATGTACATATAAGAATATTTGAAAACATATAAACATGCATATGTGTATGCACATACACATGTGCATATGTATGTGTCTTTCTGTGCACATGTGTATATATGATCAGTGAGTATCCTTAGAAAAGCATAACAAAGGGAAGATTGTTTTCTGCCCAGGGCAATGTTTTTTAACACAGAAAGATGAATTGGGATAGACAACTATATTAGCATTTGAAAGATTTCTTGTTCTTTGTGAAAATAACTGTTGTGGCATCATAACAAAAAAACACCAAAATATATGAAACTGGCAAAACACTTCTTCGTTATCATCAATTCAGGATTACTAGGCTTACTTAGAAGTAACATGGTTAAGGAACCATGACCTGCCATAAGACAGTGCATGTGTCTTAATTTTTAGAAACTTTATTGAATTGCTGATTTAGAGTAGTTAATTGTGAACAAGGAAACAAGTACTAAGTCGCTACACTCAGATTGAAATGATTGTCCTACAGAAAACATCTTGCAAAGTCCTACTTATCCTAGAACTCTGTAAACAATTTGCACTGCTATTTGTTATCTGCACTACACAAAGATCAGATTACAAGAGCAAATACAAATATGTGTATACTGCATCTACCCAGGTAGTCTATCATTTCATTCACACAAATTTCCCATATTTACTCAAGTAATCAAGGTTCAAATTTATGTTTGTAGTAAAGTATGACCAACTCACCATTTTGAAATGCAACCCTACCTTTCTGCATTTCACCAGATGGTACGGGAATCTGCAGGCCCTGATCTTGTGACTCTTATTATAGGGGCATTGCAGTAACCTTTCAGGATCCAGAGATTCACCTGGAAAGAAAAATATCTAAGCAAATTAGGTATATTTTTGAGAAGATATAATTCTTTCCCTTCTCTTCCAATTACAACATATGCATTAATTTCAAATTCACTTTTGTGACAACAAACATGCTAAGTATGCCTTTGGATATTATCATAGAAATAATAATCAAATTCATTTCAGTTCCCATGTGTGAATTCTTAGGCGTAATTTGGGAAAACATTTTTCCATTAATAGAAGGACTTTTTGCGGTTACTGTTTTGCAATATTCATGCTATGTCCTCTGTTGACAGGGAAGGTGCATTGAGGGCAAGACATTTACTTGCATTCTTATGTCTCAATAGTACGAATTAAAAATTCCACTGTATAATTATCAGAATGTCTCAATTCTGAACTCCATCCCGTTGAATCTCACCCACAGCGTTTTGCATACTGAGAATGCTAAACATAAGATGATGGGAACCATTTGAAGTGTTCTTTTCAAAGGACATTGGGAACATGCTTACCTTCTTGCATTCTGGTAGACAGGGAAATATCTGCACTTCCTGTGAGGAGAAAAATTCTCTCAGAAAACCAATGAAGAAATATTTCCAGACCAGAAGTCTCAAACATTATCATTTCTTTGGAGAAACAAAAGAATATTGAAGAACTTGGAAGATATTCAACTCATTAACTTTTGAGTTCTTTGATGCACATCCTGTAAATACTGATTTTCTTAATCCACAAATTACAGTCATTTTCAGAAGAAAAACAGGAGATAGTTTATGACTTATTTCAACACAGTTTTTCTAGGGGAACATGAAGGCATCTTTTCCTGTTCATTCAAAGAGGGATGGAGTGTCTATAAAGTATTACACTGAAATTAGGTTTAAAATGAGAAAGACAAAGAAACTTGAGTCTCCTTTCATTAAATTTAGGCTGCTTAGAAAACAAACTATTTGGGAGATTTTTATGAATTATCATTCTTAAGGCTGTAAAAGCATTCATTTGTAAATCAAACTCATCAAAAATTTTATTCGTTGCACACGACATGCTTTGAATTTAAAATTGCCATTGCCAGTTTTCGAAGACAAACTAATTATGTGGCATCACAAACATGAAGCACTAGTAGTGGTGAGTCCTGACTTTTCCCGGGAGTAAACCAGGTTGTATATATCTATATCTAGATCTAGATATATATATGTATATGTATATGTATATGTATATGTATATGTATATGTATATATATGTATATATATATATATATGTATATATATATATATATATGAGTATAGCTTAATGCATGGATGAAATCCTTAAATATTACATTGCCAAGATTCAGTATAAAAGAGGTGTCCTTTGTGAATATCGAGATTAAAGTTAGAGAATGTCTGGCTGGCTCCATTTTTACAATATTTCGACCATGGATTATGTTGCTGCTTACAACTTTAGAAAATTCTAAAACTGCTGAGCTCAAAGTTGCAAATTTGGACAGACAGATAGGACCACAAAAGTATTGGCACATTTATGAATAACCGTTAAGTTGAAGTAAAATGGAAATAACATAAACAATTTCTGCTTAAGGCTAAAAAGAAAACGGGAATACAACTTTTCTTATACATAAAGCATTCTGCTAAAGGTGAGGGGCATCATTTCCTCCAGGAGAAAAGAGCCCCTTGTAATGAGGTGTTCACTTTGCCCGGATTACTTTGATCTAGTGTCTCCTATATATGGGAGCACAACTAGAAGAACTGGATAATCAAACTCATTTTGGATTTAGGGTATCTTTTCATGTCCTCTAGCGCCAGTATATGTCAGTATTCTAATTACTGGCCAAAATCCAGAAGAGAAGGTCCTATCTTCTCGCTGTACTTTATAATCACATTCCAATTTATTCCTCCTATGCTGTGAATAAGTCAAAAAGGGATATGTTTTGCTTCCATAGTTTGTTCAACTATCTTATATTAATTCACTGCAGAATATAGATAATTGATTTTCCCAGCATAATAATTGCTGCCAACAATCAATTCACTGCATGTTACTCATTCCAAAGGAAGGTTATACTTTCTAAGGTTACACATTAAGAGAAGACACCTGAGAGACTACATGAATCTAATTAGAGTGACATGGTAATAAGTGGCTCATAATACCTACTGGTATTTCTTAATATTGTCAAATATGAATGAAGGTTTTTTGACTTTTTGTTTTTTGCCCTTTCAGAAAAACAAGTATCACCAGTGTGTGTCTTACATTCTCGGGTAGAAATAAATAAATTTCTCACAAATAAATAATGTTCTCACGAAATCAAGGGTAAAACATTTTTAGTAGCTTTCTAGGAAGATCTTATTTCCAATAGTGTATCCAATTTATCTCAGAATCAGGAATTCCTTGACAAATTTCAAGTTTTTAATACACACTGATTTGAGAAAGATGGTTCCCTTTCATTGACTCATATGCCTGCCACATTGACATATGGGTTTCTAAGAAAGCACCCATACAAAGGAATTATGCAACAAACCAATGTAAATCTTCCCAATGGAAATGCTTCTTAACGGTTGAAAAGGGCCTAGAATTATCTCCAACATATTATTAACCAAAATCATACTCGACAGCAAAAAACAAAATTTTTTCAACCAAAGGACATAGAGAATTCCATTTGTATTGTGCATATGATTATAAATTGTGGAAATGTTTCAGGTGCTGTTAAAAAAATTTCAAGGGACAGGAAATTGCTCTGTATTAAAAAATAGGACATGGACAATGATGAATTACCTGTCTTGTTGATTAAAATGACATGCACTGAGACTGAATTAGCAAACCAAGATACACTATGAAAGGAAGTATTCTAGTGGTAAAACTCATGAGTTTTCATCCAGTTGTATATCGCCTGTGTAATTGCAAGCAAATAATCAAGCAACAAGTGTATTTGAAAGGAATAAGGAGAAATCTCAAAATTGTAACAGTAGGACTGAAGTCTACAAAGTATATTAATCTTTAGCTTTAATTTCTTTGTCATAGACGACCATTCAAGGGACTTCATTCATGACAAGTGTTCATCAAATTTGTGAAAATGTTTTCTGACTGGTAGATATCTGTACTAAATAGTTCAAAATTTTCCAACTTTTCCAGGTCTCAAACACGTAAATGCCCGTTTGAACTCATATAAAGTAAGACAATAATTTTTAGATATTCCTGTGTTCTTACTTGAACTATGGCTCAAGGGATCTATAGGTAATTACATCTAACAGAACATTAACTATAAAGTGAGGGAACATTGGGCAATACTGAGAGTCATCGCTTCAGATAGTAACTGTTTCAAATAGTAGTAAATTGCAGCAGTAAATTTGTTGTGGGCATGAAACAAGTGTACAACCCCATAGAAATATCATTGTTAGACCTAAATAAAAGTGAGAGTAATGGTAGTAAATTTGAAGACGGACACATTGGAAATTGCTACATTCTCAATTCCAGGGACATAACATTTTTGATTATGTGATATGTTGGACAATACTTGTGTTTTTGAAAAATATGTAGGGACTACCTCATGGGACTTCAGTTAAAGGAATTACAAAGAACCTTTGTAGCCAGAAATGTCAGAGTGTATATCAAAGAGTCAAAAGGTAGTCCACACGAGATGGGGACTGATGACTGAAGGAAGGACACGAGGGAAATGATTGTTAGATGTCTCTGAAGGAGAACTGTACTTACCAAATTAGTGAAGGAGCCTCTCCTCTCAACGAAGTAACCTGGTCCACCGTAGACCTTTCCGTAGTAACAGTTACTTTTAACTCCTGTCTCCTCGGTGTGGGGTCACTAGTATTGTGACGTGCCTAATATTGGTCACTTCCGGGTTATGATCTCACGTCATTCACAAGCACTTCCGCATTTGACAATGGAAGTGCTCAATGCCACCTTCAACCTGAAAGGGGAGTCCTATTTGTTCTTCCTGTCCATTGTTTATCTATGATTTTGTAGAAGTAAGCGAGGTTTCAGAAGTGGAATCCTGAGAGTCGTTTTCACACACTTTTCAACTAGGCAAGATCCCTAAACTCCTAAGTGTTTCTAATTCCTTCTTCCTATACATTTCTGTTCTGTCCATGATCCAGACTTTGGAAAAGCATCCACTTTTACACAAAGTGTTCACATGAAGCTATCAAGGAAAATGTTGACAATTCTATGCTTAAGAATTAAACAACAGTGAATGATTTTCTAATAGAAAAATAGTGTTCTTCAGTAAATGTCTCTAGGGAGAATTGATATTAAATCATCCCCATAGTAAGCATTAGAAATGAAAAAATTTTGAGAATGGATTACCTACTATAGCGGTATATAAAGACCTCATGAGCCCTGTGTCTTTTCTATACTGAAAACAAAGTGACCACATTATTGGAACGAGAGAATTTTCAAAGCAAGAGGGTTTACATATTTTTAAAGGCATGTAGTACAAATAACATTAGAAAATATAGTTTCAAAACCAGGATTTGTAAAAAATAAAATCACGTTCTACCAATATTTTCCTTTTGCTTCATCTGTATAAATCATTGTTATTTGTATATTAACTTCAAATTGATGCCATGCATTCACTTTAATGTAAAATGATAATGAAATTATGCGATAAAATTATCTCACAACAATTGCTCAGACATCTGGAAAGACTGAAGTCCTCTAACGCAACTTCATGTCATATATATCAAATGAAATCAACAAGATGTAAATTGATGTCACATTTCCTGACTCATAATTTTTCGGTGAGATTTGTATAATATGGAGACTGTTTGTAGATTTATTCAGAACTGTTTTAGTTACATAATAAAGCATGAAAAATGAATTAAAATTTCTAGACCATGTACCACATGTGTGTAATCACATGCATCAGAGTTGCATTGTAAATGTTCTTCTTTTGGAATTACCTTGTTTTTCTTCCAAGAATATTTGAAAACTCAAGGTGGTTTCATTTCAGACCTACTTAAAACATTGTTAGATACAACAGCAACATTTGTGAATGTTGGGACTTAGTATTGCATACAAGAATTAAGGATTACTTGGTTGGTAGTTACTTTCTTGTGAATGTACTATGTATGAACCAAAAGAAACATAAAAGTGAAGGCTTCGTACCAGAACATTAAGGACTTGAGTGTTTTTACAAATCCAGCTTACTAGGGACGAATTTTTTCTTTCCCTCTGAGGAACTGAGGTATTACAATAGTTCTATTCATGTACCAAAGAACATCTGAAAAAGCCACAAGGGACTGAGGAAATAGGATAGCTTTGGTTATAATTGATAGTTTTCAAAACCCCCAAACCATCCAGTTCATAGTAACCGATTTCTTGAAAGAGAAAAGAGGCAAAAAAGATTTTCTCAATCTCAAGAAGGAAAGCAAACTCTGCCAAAGAGATTAAAAACCAAAGATTTCCACAAACGTGTTTTCAGAAGGAAGGGCCCTGGATTTTTTTTTTTTTTATCTCTTAAGGGTTATTGGGATACAATAGATGGAGCTCATGTTCATTTCATGATATGGGGACTTTAGCCATTTGTACATCTCTTAAATCATATCAGAGTTCTGGAATCAAAGTGGAATACCACATCTGACTTCCTGTTATTATGATGTCTTGCATGGGGATATTTGTACTTACGTACAGGCGAGTTTCTTTCCTGTGCATTGTATTCTCCCTGATCTCTCCTCTCCTGCAACATGATCCTTGTGATGATTTCAATCATTCATCTGCCATTATTTTGTCTTCCATTCTTGAACCCTAATCAGGTACATATGCAGTGAAGCATTATTAACTTCACGAAATATCAAATTGAACATTACACTTTAACAGTGAAACATTGTAGTGAGGCAAGGGTCCTCAACCAGGTATCTTTATGAAAATTGGCCACCAAAGGTGACAATTATTCCTTGGAAATATAGGGAAATCAAAATAATTCCAAGTAACACAGTCAAAATGAGAGGCACAGGTATAAAGATTATAATATATATTTACATCTACATATATACATACCACATAGACCAACTGATTTTAGGTAGGCAGATAGGAATGTAATATATATCTAAGTATGTGTGTGTGTATATATATATATATATGTATGTATACATCTCTCTATATAGATAGATATAGATACCTATATCTATATCTATATATCTCTCTATATATGTAATTGTAACTAAATCAAGTATGTATGTGTGGATGCCTGTGAGCAAGATAAAATCCTTATTGCATTCGTGAGAGGCATGGTAGTTTGAAGTGTGGATAAACATAATAATCTGTAGGATCATTCAATATTAATATACTGTGAAAACAATTATATATTTAATAATAAAGTGATAAAAATAAAGTAATAAAGTGAAGGAAATCTAAATGTGTTTACATTGTTGAATATCATATTAACATAGGGATGAATACAAAGAATAGTTGAAAGTAAAACTAAACCAGTCAAATAAGACCTTGCTTTAGAATTCTTGCCTCTTTTTACATTGGTGTATTTCAAAGTTTATGCTTCAATCTAGGCAACTACGAAAATGTGACTCCTTTAGTCAATCAGTTTTCAACCAAAGTGTTTTCACCACAGTATGCATTCTCCAGTTCTAATTCGAAGTGTAATTAATAAAATATGAGATCAATTTCCAAAATAGTACCCAGAAATTTATGCCTCCAAATTCTTCGTTAAAAGTATTTGCTAGTTTTACTTGAGCAAGTAGTAATAATTTTGATAGTAATATATTTGTCTTTTCCAAATGCGTGTGCAGCAAAGGCTGAATTTGTTTCTTGAAAGAGGATGTTAATTTTCCTAAAGCTCTTGCTATGTTAAATTTTGAAATCCATTGTATTGATAATTTTTGTTAGGGTTCCTTAAAACAACACATGAAATTGTCCTCATCACCTACTAATATCTCATTACTGGGTCTGCGGTAGAACTACCCTTATCACATCAAGCAGTTACTGTTTTGTTTCTAAGTGCTCTGTTTTTAACTCCTCAAGAAGAAGTATAGTTTCGCTGCAGATACCCTAATTATGAGAAAAATTGAATATAATGTCTACACAATATATCTTTTGGTTCTTGAATACACTACTTAAAATAGTAAATGGAAAACATATTGTTTAAGGAACACCACATTTTTGGCCACCCAAAGAAGGATTTTGTTCGCTTAGTGAATTCAAATTTTTAAAGTATATAGAAATAAGTCCCCATATTCTTTGATATTTATACTGTCTTAATCAAACAAAAAATCCTGGAAAATTGTTTCTCTATAGAAGTGTGAGAACAAACAAGAGAGAAATGAAAATTGGATTTCTATACTTTTGGCTTTGTAAGTGGAAACTCCCTAAGGATAAGAACAGAGAAGAGTTGATTTACTGCAAAACTGAGACATTCCAAAATACAATAACAATATTTTATCTAAATAACCATTTAGGTAATGGCGTAATCAATCAGGATTCATTGTGTCATAATTCCTTGATACTAGGAGAAAATAAGAGAGAGTCACTGAGGGAGAGACACCGGTATTGGGTGAACGACTTGGCTAAATGACTGCACTCTAATTTTGCCTTTAACCTGGCTGAACTGTTTGCTGTATGCTTGTGGGTGATTTCTTATATCTGAAACATGGCTGTGGAATATTTTCTAAAGCATTTGAATTGCATTATATTTCAAAAGAGAACTGTCTGTATTTCCATATCGCATAAAGTTTTAACAGTTCATATTCTAAGAAATTTCAGCCTATGTTCTTTGCCTTTATAACTCCTTGTTCAAAGAGTGAAATATTTTGTCTAAAGCTTTATAATGTTTGAGGTACTTCCGTTGATTTCCGAAGTAATATCATGATTCTAGGTGATAAATCCCAATGAATTTACTAAACATACACTTGATTTGAAATTCTTCTCATTTACAAACATATATCCTTAATTTTGGCTTATCTATTCTACAGAAGGTGTAAAACTATGACGTTAGTATAGAATAAAGTTTTGCAAAAATGCCAAATGGACAAATTAGAACTGAAGGCTAAACTATTCCCTTTTATGCCTCCATTTCCTCCTTTGTTCTCAGCCCAAGTTATACCAGGGCCTGTGCCATTGGTTCAAATTATTATGTCACAAAAATTAGAGAAGAGTTCAAGTTTTTTTGAGTCTGGCTCTCTTCACTTATATTTATTCCAAGTCCTTCCAGTTACTTATGAATGGGGCAATGCCATTCTTTCTAATCGAGGTATACAATTCCATTAGGTATGTATACCACATTTTACTGATCCATTCGTCTACTAAGGAGCATCCGGTATTGTTCCATATTGTGCTGCGATAAGAAGAAAAGTTTTTTTTTTTAATTCTTTGTTTATTGTATCAAATACATTATTCTCAATGGAATAAATATATGATTCTTGATTGAATTATGGCTGGATATTTGTACTGAGCAATGCTAGAACTTTTAAAACTCTACTGGTGAACTTTAGGTTTCTGGTGATTTGTTGGAAAATTCATGGATGCAAAAACGTCTTCCTTGTCTTGAACGACTTGTAAGTTTGTAAATTTTTCCTGGAATTTTGAATGTGGAGTACCTGCATCCACTTCTTTTGCATGGCTGTTAAACACAATGAAGATATTTTGGAGCTCTAGTAACAACAGACATATAGAGAACCGCCTAATTCAGTGGCAATTTTATATTTTTGAATATTACAAGGTAGGTTCTATTGGTGAAAGATATATTAACTACGCAGTGAAAAGGGAGATGATATTAAAATAGTAACATGCTGAAACACTTGGAATATTCTAATTAATATGAATTACTCTGACTTCAACCATGCCAATGAAGTCACTAATTTCGATTTCCTTGTGCAAAATTCAATTTGATGAACAGAGTTTGGTACCTACACATCTAGGAAAACATAAACCCAAAGATCCGAAGCTAATATTTGAGAATGGAAAATCTTATGTAGATAGATTGTGAGCTACGTGGCTACCTGATGCAGTGTATTATTTATTTCTAAAGAAATGAGATAAAATATTACATGAAATAGTAGCAGTTTAATCATTTTTCCCTTCAAAGAAGTTGGTCCTACTATAGAGTGCTTGATAGAGTCCATGTACAATTTCCCTTTTTTCCCTTATGTTGTCATTTGTGTGCCCTTCAGAATGACCAACATAAAATGTACATCTCATCCAAATTTCTGAACTCAGGGTGTGGGGATAGATAAAATATGGATGATTCAATCAATGTTTTCCTGTCAACAAATAATTGAGTATTTCAAAAATATGCCTCAAGATTTACTCCATCTGGAAGCAGAAATTGCGGGGACAGTGACACCCTTTCAGTGTTGTGCAGAATCAATATTTTGATCATAACACACACAGATACCTAACCAAACCCAATTTCAGGAAATAGTGGGTAAAGAATATCTTGAGTTCTATTGAGCACAATTTATAACCCTTCAGAATCCAGTACTGAAGTATCAAACTACATGGAATTTCATGCAGTATATACGTTGCACATTTATCTGATTCTGTACTCATAATTATAACAACTTGTGGCCCTATTTGTTTTTGATGGAAAGGGAATGGATACTGCTTTTTGAATATATACAAGCTTTTGCGTTGACGTATAAACAGATTTTGATTATATTACAATAATATTGAAGATAGCAGTCTACATATGGAAGTCCTATTGGAGTTTTCTAACAACTTTATATAATGCAGTCTTACTGAAGACAAAATTTTGTTTAGCATGCATCATTTTTGGTGGAAACATATACATCCCTATGAAATGGCTGTAAGATATAAAATCTCATAATGTTTTAGTTTACACTACAGCAATAATATGAACATTGAAAGAAAATATTTACTCTTAATAGATAAACTTGGGAAAACACCAGTATGAATATGAACATATAACACAGCGTGTATAGGGCTGGGATTATGGCCTAGTGGCAAGAGTGCTTGCCTTGAATACATGAAGCCCTGGGTTGGATTCCCCAGCACCACATATATAAAAAATTTCTGAAAATGGCGCTGGTGGTCAAGTGCAGAGTGGTAGCTAGCCTTGAGCAAAAAAATAAGCCAGGTACAGTGCTCAGGCCCTGCGTCCAATCCCCAAGATTGGCTAATAAATAACTATATATATATATATATATATATATATATATATATGCATACATAAAATAAAATGAATAAATAAATAAAAATAATAAAAAAGCAGGCATAGATATATATATAGAGAGAGAGAGAGTGAAAGAACTACAGCTCTTGGCACTGACAGTAAAATACTAAAGAAAACCTGAATTGAGTTAATGTGAGCAACAGAAATATAATTGCTTATTTTTGCCTCACAATATGTGAAGGAAACTTATCAAGTGACCGGCAATGAAAACCGAATTCACTCAAATAAAAGAGTTCATGAATAAGAGTTATTGGAAAGAAAAGCCTTCTTATTTTATTCATCCATTATTCTTGTGTACTTAAATGAAGAACTTCAATAAATCAGCATTTATATCTATGCGGGAAAATATTTCACAATCATTTCACATTTCTGAAAGTTTAACTATTTTCGCAAAACTTTGTACCTAAATTATTATGGCAGCTTTTCCTCAGTGGTGACCATTCATGAAACATTATTTTTACAAAAGCATCAGGGAAAGTATGGTCAGTGTTGATTATGTGGTTCATAGTAAATCACAGAACTGGTACTACGCTCTCCATTTTCTAGTGTGTTTCATGTACATTTCTCCCTTATTAGCTGTGTATGTCTTGTTCATGTCTTTGAACTTGATTTCAAATATGTGTCTTATAAATTGATTTTGCTATTCTAAAAGAGAAAACAGAAGAAGTTGTTTACCACCAGCCCTGTTTGACCAAGGACATTTGTGTCTCGATTATCAGTAGGTTTGAAAAAAAAAGATTTAATCAAATCATATGCCATACATTATTATCTGAAATTTATATGAATATTCACATGATTCTGTATCACTAATGTTGAAATGTTCCAATTGTTTCAAAACTTCGATGATGTATACCAAATTTGGCACATTATCTCTATCTAATGGATCAGAATTAGAAAGAGAGCCTCAAAATTCTCCAGAATCAACTGCTAATATTTACTTCCAGTTATGGTGCTTTTGCTAGGGTAATAGGAGTTTAAGTTACTCGCAAAGCACAATTGCATTGTGCCAATAATGAAGACAAAGGATAGATGAAGAGATTTTTAACAAGGAATCAATGACATGTTGAGGGAGTATTGAGGTGAGAGAAAAATGTGCATAAATTTCTTCTCACAGCTGTTATTTCCTTGCTCATTTTTCTGCCTCTTTCCTTCACATTGTCCTCTTCCACAACCAACTTCCTTTTTCATTATTTTTTCGAAAACAAAAAAATAATATCCTTAATGTCTATTGTCAATCTTGTCTCCACTGCTTTACTAATTGTAAAGCAATTCCTGGCAGATTGGGTATTATATAGATATGCATCTGAATTTATGTACATAAACATTAGTGTTTTTGTGTCACTTTTGGATACCTTTCTCTCAAGCATGTCCCTTGTCTCCCCGTGAATTGGTACCTGAGTCCTGCTTTCTTTATCATGTCTGTGTTACTTATTTCTAACATACACATTTCAGCCAGCCAATGCTCCATTCTGTGTTCCAGGCTTGTGTCCCAATGAATACCTTTTTACAAATGTTTTCTAATCGTTGTGTAGGATTCCCTTCTATAGAGATACCATTTGCGTGGATCCAATCTTCTTTAGTGGGACATTGGAATTGTTTCCATTTCTTGGCTCTTTTGAAGTGTGCAACATAAACGTGGATGTGCAGGTTTTCTCGTCATATCCTGGATCCTGTTGTTCAGAATGGGACATGTGCTATGCCTTGGGTGTTCTTTTCAAGATACTCCATACTCTTTTCAAGAGTGGTTGCAGTAGTTTACATTCCCACAACAGTTCAGTACATTTTCTCTTTCAGGGAATCACCTCCAGCACTTGATGTTGCTTGAGTTCAGAATATATCTCATTCTGACTTGGTGAAGAAGTTATTTCAGTGTTGTTTTATTTACCTATAATTTACTTCCAATGATGGTTTTATGATTTTGTGATTATTTACCATTTTTACTTCTTCTGTGAAGTCTGTTTTCAGATCAATGGCGAACTTCATGATTGATTTGTTGGATTTAGGAGGGATTAGTTTCTTGGGTCACCTGTATGTGAGACACATTAACCTGTTATAATATTTGTCTATTACATTGCTGTTTGGCTGTCTGTCTGGTTTTGTAACCTTGTCCTTAGCTGTGCAGAACATTTTTATTTTAATCTCCCAATTTCCAATCTTTCAGCAATGTGTTGTGTGCCTCAGACTCTGTTCAGGAAGTTCCTTCCTAGGCCTAGAAGACCTGATGTCTCTGCTACTCTGTTCTATTATTGTTACTAGGATTCACATTTGATGTTGAGATGTTAATCCCTTTTGAGTTGACATCGGTGCTGGTATTATGCTAGGAGAAGCTTTGATTTTTTTTTTCCTGTGGTGATCCTTTTTTCCCATCTCCAATAATTGACGATGCTACATTTTTCCATTGTATGTCTCTCATTCCTTTGCCAAATATCAGCTGACTGCAAGTCTCTGGTTTCTTTGAAGGTGTTCTGCCATATTCTATTCATCATGCATCTCTTTTTTGGCAATAGAAGGTTGTATTTTTTAAATAATGCTTTCGTTATAGAGCTTGAAATGAGGCATTTTGATACCTCTGGTGCTGCTCCTTTTTTTTTTTTTTCAAATTTTTTATTATCAAACTGTTATAAAGAGAAGTTACAGTTTCATAGGTTAGGCATTGTATACATTTCTTGTACTGTTTGTTACCCTGTCCCTCATACCCTTCTCCCTCCTCCCCCTTTCCCTTGCCCCCCGCTGAGGTGTTCAGTTCACTTTCACCAAACAGTTTTTCAAGTATTGCTTTTGTAGTTGTTTGTCATTTTTTTACCCTGTGTCTCTCGATTTTGTTATTCCCTTTCTATTTACTACTTCTAATAACAGTATACACAGTTTCCAAAATACTCAGATAAAATTACAGACATAGTGTAGGTACAACCACTGGAAGGTAATACAAGAACATCATCGATAATAGAAGCTACAGATACAGATGGGACGTTGAAAGTAGACACAACTGTGTTATAACAATCATTCCCATAACATGCAGTTCATTTCTCTTAGCATCAACTTATGACTTCATAAGGGTAAAGCTATTGGTCTCTTGTGATGCTCTGCTATGACTTGCCTAAACCTGTACTAATTATTCCCAATAAGGAAGACCATAGAGTCCATGTTTCTTTGGGTCTGGCTCACTTCACATAGTATAATTTTTTCCTAGTCCTTCCATTTCCTTACAAATGGGGCAATGCCATTCTTTCTGATAGAGGCATAAAATTCCATTGTGAATATGTACCACATTTTCCTGATCCATTCGTCTACTAAGGGGCATCAGGGTTTGATCCAGATTCTAGTTAAGACAAATTGTGCTGCGATGTACATTGTTGTGCTGGTGGAATTACTGTGATTTTGTTTGTGGTCTCTTTGCCTTCAATTACTTTTGCTATTCTAGATCTTCCTATTTCATATGAATTTTTGGATTGCTTTTCCTATTTCATTAAAGAATATAGTTAGATTTTCATGGGGTTTGAGGTGAATTTCTATAACAACTTTAGCAATATGGAAAGTTTACAATATTCGTTCTCCTTATCAATATACACATCCTTTGGAATACCCCAAGGTTACTTTAAGATTGAGGCACATATTTGTTTGTTGATCTCCTTCACTAAGTTACCAGTACTGGAGGAATTGACTCCTTTGCTGCCCCAGCTAGTGAGTCATTTGCATTTGAATATAACCTATTATATATGCCATAGACCTATATTTCAACCAGTGGTCAAAGGGCAATGTTGCTAAACTCTTAGATAAATTGATGGAAATGCCTCGAGAAGATTGGGTTTTTACAGCCCAAGAGGTAGTCTCAACATATTGATGTCTGAAAATATGAGAAGAAGCCATTCCCATTATATATTTTGAACCCAAAAAATGTCAGAAGACCAAAAACTCCTTTCTCCCCTATGGTTTGTAGTAGCTTAGGCACTGACAAAAATTAAAGAGACCAGAGTGAGCTGTCGGGATAGAGATAACATTAGCAGGCACTGAAGCCATGATTATTATTTCTCAATTAGAGTCCTGATCTATCACTCCTGGAATAATACGTAAGCCCCTCAGTGCAGAGCAGCTGCAACCTAACAATAAGCCAACAGATTCCCTTGGAAGGGGGCCAAGGAATCCTGTAGAGAGGGCCTGAAATCCCATTGCCGAAGTCAGTACTGTGCAGGTAGAGGAAAGGAGATCCAGTCCTGCACTTCCTGTTGTTGCTCAGAGGAGACTTGAAACTAATTGTTGCTGCAGGTTGTTTTGGGATAGGCTTGAGTTTGGAGGAAGGAAGGAGCTCCCCAATATTGTTCTGTTGGGCCAGGGGCTGGATCCTCTGCCAGTTTACTGAAATCTGGCTGCCAGAGTCATTCAAAGTAGATCTGCAATTTGTAACCCAATGCTTCCCGTTTTTCCAACAGGGAGAAATTTCAGTCATAGCTCTCCTTTTCTGATTAGGGCAGTGAGCCATTAAGTGGTCCATTTGTCTGCAGGAAAAACAGATGCCGGGAATCCAAGCAGTACATAGATGTCCCCATCGCCTTCTCCCCATACAGAGCACGTGTAAGAACTCTGTCACAGTCTGCCCTTTGAGCACTGCAGCCAGCGTGAGGCCCTGAACATAGGATGGCCCAATGTCTGCACAAAGCCGAATATAGTCATTTATTTCTCCTTTGTTCTTAGAAGGCCTGATGGCTGCTTGGCAATTTGGGCATAGCCAATGTTTCAAGAAAGACTTGAGTGTTCTGGGAATATGGCATAGTGGCAAGAGTGCTTGACTAATATACATGAATCCCTAGGTTATATTCCCCAGCACCACATATATAGATAATGGCCAGAAATGGCGCTGTGGCTTAAGTAGCAGAGTGCTAGCCTAGAGCAAAAAGAAGCCAGGGACAGTGCTCAGGCCCTGAGTTGAATACCCAGGATTGGCCAAATCAATCAATAAATAAACAAATAGAATGGCTTGAGTAAAGGGCACTGTAGGGCCATATTGAACACAAGCATTCTTTAGATATCTTATTTGTTTAAATGGCAAAGCCTGATGAACTCTTTTGTTATCTTTATCCTGCCTGTCAGGGAATGAATGAAAACCAGAAATGTCCTCCCTTCTTGAGCAGCCTGAGCCAAGGAAGTGTGCCACGCTTACGGGTAGGAGGGCCAGGCGCCTTTAACAGCACAGGCTGAGATGGTACTAGCTGTGAGACCCTATCAGGCGTAGTTTGTGGTGGGAAAGGATCAAAGTCCGCCAGGATTCTGGGCAGGGCCCACAATTCTCTACCTTTACAGGAGTTTACTGTTTTGGATGATGTTGTGAAACTAGGGCTGTAATAGATTCCAAAATTTTCTCCACATGGATCAATCTGTCTTTAGCAGGCTCATTACATAAGTTTTCCTCAGTGTCTGAGCCATCTGAGTCTTCCTTAATATCTACCACAGTGGGTTGAGATCTTTCTTACTTTTCACAACTCTTCCCAAACAGCTGCATAAGCTTGGGGGTTGGGTGATGCTCATCAAGTCCCTGTTCAGTTTCTCTGATCGACTGATTGAATCTAATCTGTTCATGTCTAAAATGACATTATTTCAAACGGATTTAGATTAGGACCACAACCTACTTCATGCCACACTACTTCCTCTTTTTTTCTTGTTTACTTTATTTTTTCCTTTATTGTCAGAGTGATGTACCAAAGGATTAGAGATTCATATGTAAGTCAGTAAGTACATTTCTAGTTCATCATGTTACCTCCACTGTCACGCCCCACTTCCAACTCCCTTGTCTCATTCCCATGATAAGTTGTAGAATTGGTTTACACGAATGTTTTTGTAAACTTTGCTTTTGGAGACATTTGTATTTTTCTCCTTTTTCCCTTGATTTCAACATAACCTGTCCGTTTACTAGTGTTTATACAAGAATCAAATTATTGATACTTTTCTTCCACTAATTTGTGGGGCAACAGTGTATACAAGTTTGTATGACCGAGAGGAATTTAGCCAAGCTAATATTTATTGAATGGTTCCAGTAGTATGATTTATGATGTATGTGCCAACCACAACATTGCAAGGGGATCACCAGTACCCAAGATGTGAACAATTATGTTTGGAGACTATTTAAACCAATCAAGGAACCCTTCCCTTAAGACTTCCTTTTCCATTTTAGCTCCATATTTTTTAACCATGAACTATCTATTACAATCTCCAAATTGTTTTCATAAAATCAACAACTTTTCCCACTGCATATATAGGTCCCCTTGTAAAGGAAGGAGAGATTCAGGACTCCTCTGTACCTAGGGATGATTTTAAGTATGGTGCCTTCATAGCTCTCAAGTGGTTGTTGAGAAAGAAATTTTTAGGAGCCCAAACTAAATGTCTACAACAGAACACAGTCATCGCCTTTGAAGTTTCCATTTAGTAGTGCCTTAATTCCAACATCATTGGATCAAACAAAACCAGTGCCTAGTCATACTGTTACATAGATTTAACTTTGCAATACTCAAGATGGAGTGAAGGAGAGGGTTCTTATGTCATCCCCATCAAACCAGTTCACTTCAGGAAAAAGTAACACCAGAAAACATAATGCGGTTTTGCTTTTAAACATAAAATAGGAGATATAGCTTCTCAGCCCATTTGTACATGTATACCACATATGGTTCCATCCTTGATAATGGACTCTAGAGTATCACTTGCTGCAATTGTACTATTGCAAAATGAAGCAAATGGGGAGGGCTGGAGGAAAAAGCAGATGATATGAAATGAGTCACAGTTGGCATTTCCTTATCCCAACAGTGGTGTAAATCCTATTGGTTGTCCATTACTCACCATAGAAGACAAAGAAATAGAGTTCCATGTAAATTTTAATTGATGTGCCTGTCTTGTGGTTCCCTGCACTGGTCGAGAATATTTTACATTCCCACTATTGGAAGAAAAAAATATGTGTGACTTTTTTGTAACTTGGTACACATTGAATTTTACACTATATAAAGTCACTTTGTGTTGTATTTCTTCTGTCCGTGACTTTTAGTAGTAACAGACATATTTCCTACCCTTTCATGTAAATGACCAACTTTACCGACCTTGAGACATTTCATATAAATCATTTCCCTTAAAAAAGAGAAGAGAAAATTCTTACTAAAATCACTTTATTTTAGGCTGGCTTTGGGAATTTAGGGAACATCCCCCAGACTGTGATGGGGACCACATGACCCAGAGTTTTCCCACGGTCAACTTTTGCATAAGTCTTTTGACAATCCTCTAGTGGTGTGTGGTTTGTGTTTCATGCACTGACTTAAGCAGGTCAGTGAGTGCTGGGTTGGTGACATGGTGACTTGGACACAAGTTTACACCCCTGCTTGAAAAAAGTGGCAAGATGTCATCCCTTCTTTTGGGACCTCGCGGGTCAGGTTTTGTCTCGGTAGGCATTCTGTCATTACACTTGTCTCTTGGTTTTGCAGTTTCTTACTGTCTTTTAGAGGGACTTTGATTGTTTCTAACTCTTCCAAATATCAACAAGTCATCTGTGTTCCTTGAAGGCACTGCCAGAAGGCCTCATCAGGGTGTCATCTGGAGGATAGAAATATCCAGAGTGGAGCATCCCCATGAGATGTTTCAGGGCACAGTGTTCTTTCTGTCACTCTGGCAGTCAACTTGTCAATGCCAGTTTTGCATTCCGTAGAAGAATATTGTTGAGCCTTACTTAGAAATTCACTTAGAAATGTCATGACCCTGTGCAGTGGATGAATAATATTTTCTATAGTACAAACTGAGTTTCATTTTACCCTATTTGCAGTGATACTACAGATTTTTATGTCAAGCAAATGATGCTGAAAATCTGATATCAATGTTCTAAGTAGTGTCCAATAAAAGCACATCTTTATAAATGTACAGTGTATTTTTATGCATTTCCTTGCTTCCCATGAAATATCGTTTGTTTTTCATCATACCTCTCACTGCTTTCATGGTTCCTTACTTCTATCTCCCACACAGTCTCCCTTGCTCTCATCCTTCCTTCCTTTCTGCTGTCATTCTTTCCTGATTACTTTTCTTCCTCCTTATTTCCATTTGACTCTCTCTCCTTCCCCAGGATTCCATTCGGATCCTTCTTTCTCCATTCTTCTACCTTTAATTCAATCCCAAACACTGTGGATACAAACCACAATCCATCTGTCCTTGCCTGCTTCCCTGCCTGCATTCCTTCCCTCCTTGATACTTTCCCTCCTGTCTTCCTTCCTGTCTTCTTGTCTTCCTGTGCATCATGACTCCATCCCTTTTCTTTATATTATTCATTGCTTCAACCTCCTTTCTCTCCTTCCACAACTTTCCTTCTTACATGTTACCTTCTTTAGCTCCGGATTTAGAGTATATTACCTCTTATCTTTTTAAATCTTTTTTCCATCATCATTATGAACATTGTGGCCACTTCCTACTACTATTCTGTTGTACAGTACGCTGTTGCCATGTGGCAAAAAGGACATACTCATGTCCAATATGCTTTGGTCGTTGTGCACTTCCTGTTTAATATTGGTTACCCAAGACGACCAGGATGAGGACAACATGATCATCATTGTGCAACACATGCATGTAAGTAGAGGCCAGTTATATGAATATTGGAGCTAGAAGTAAACAAGGCTCCTTGAGGGGAATGGATAGAAATGGGAAAATGGCCAATTGTTCACCCATGTTTGCCTAAGTTTCATATCCTTTGCAATACCTCTTGGTCAGTTTCAAATTGAAGCACATGTTTGTTTGTTGATCTCTTTCACTAAGGTAGGTGTGACTGGAGTAACTGGCTCATTTGTCCCTTGGGTAGTGAGTCATTTCCATTTGAATATAACCCATTATTTATGCTATAGTCCTTTATTTGAACTAGTGGTCTATTGGCAATGATGCAAACGTCTTAGATAATTGGATGGAAATGCCTTGAGAAGTTTGGGTTTTTACAGCTCAAAAGCTCAACATATTGATGTCTGAAAACATGAGATGAAGCGCATCCCACTGTTGAAATAAAGCAACATTTTAGTTTTATTTGCTATTGGCCAATACAAAACAATACAGAGTTGAATGACACTTCATTGCTTGAATAAAGCTGGGGAGGTTGTGTATTCATTATACCAGTACACATCGAAATTAATTTTACTCCTAAATCTGGCATAGGCTTGGAATATTACTCTCTTATTGTTCGTTGTAAACTGGTGGTATTTGATGACGGAATTTTGAACATGCTGTGGCACATGTTTCGCGTGTGGTGGAATTGGAGCACAGTTGATTGGATGCTCTCAGTAGCATGCTTGAATGTGGCGATTCCTAGGCCATAGAATAAGAATATCCAATTGGATTGCAGAAGTTGGCATCATCTCTCCTTTCTCTCCTTCCACAACTTTCCTTCTTACTTGGTACCTTCCTTAGCTCCGGATTTATGGTATATTACATCTTATTTTATTTTATCTTTTTTTCATCATCATTATATACTCTGTGGCTACTTGCCACTACTATTCTGTTGTAGAGTACACTGCTGCCATGTCTGCCATCGTTCTTGTGTTCCTTCTGTCCATTTGGATTGGGAATGCCAGTCTACCAGCACCTGTGAGCACCGTTTAAGACCCAACGCAGCCCTTACCTAGCACTCTTGTATAAATCTTACAAGTTCACAATTATATACAGATACCTTGTATACCTGTTTATAAAATTAGATTTGGTGTTCCTAAAGATTACAATTTCAATATAACAACCGATCCTGGGCCCTGTATTCAGAAGTTACTTATTTACTGTTACAACCCTATAAGCAATTCTTGTTCTTATATTAAGTTCTTTTAGGACTGGCATTCTCTATGAACCCCTTTGTTTCACTCAGATTAAGCAGGGATAACCTCTATCTATTAACGATGAGTCAAAGGAACCTGTAGGTCCAGGCAGTATGTCAGGAGTGTAAGCTAGATATAGTAAAGAGAATAGAGTAAAACATATTGGGGGGGGGGGGAGACGTGATTTTTGTTTAGTTTCAGTGACGTGGAAATGTGAAGAGTAGAATCAGTAGAAAGAACAAGGGTAAAATGATAGAAAATGGAGAGTTAGCAGAAAGAGTGGAGGTGTTATTCTTAGGAAAGTAATTTTTAAAGAAATAGAATGCAAAGAGAGAAATAAAGTAAAAATAATGGAAGACAGATGCAAAAAACAGAGAAAAATTATTTTAAAAAGAAAAAAATAGGACAAAAACCAGAAAAGTGAACAACCAAACTACTACCAACAAAAAAACTTGATAAAACAAACAGGTAAAAATGGAAAACAAAAACATCAAGGATGGTTCAGAAGTGAAAAAATAAAAAAAAAACTTTTTTTTAAAGTTTAAAAAATATTTGAGAAGAAAAAATAATGGAGTCCAGCTTGTTTGGGTAGTCTTTCCCCAGTCTCTGTTTTCCTTGTGATGTTCTTCAGTGTATATTCCTGATTGGCTGGTTTGACTTGAATTCAGTTAAGAGGGGGTGGATCTGTTCTGACCCTTCTCCCCTGTTGGTGCAATCCTGGCTCTCTGTGATTCACCCAGCTTGCAGGTAGGCCTAGGGCTTCCTCTGTACATGGGGACATGAGCAGTTTGGGGAACCGTGCTTCTTTGGGTCTGACTCACTTTACTTAGTATAATTTTTTCCAATATCATTGGAAGATATATATTTTATTTATTTATTTATTTATTTTTTGGCCATTCCTGGGCCTCGGACACAGGGCCTGAGCACCATCTCTGGCTTCTTCCCGCTCAAGGCTAGCACTCTGCCACCTGAGTCACAGCGCCCCTTCTGGCCATTTTCTATATATGTGGTGCTGGAGAATAGAACCGATAGCTTCATGTGTAGAAGGCAAGCGCTCTTGCCACTAGGTCATATTCCTAGCCCAGAAGATATATTTTTAAAATAAGAATTAGTGAAAAAATTCAAATTCTATGAATATTATACTTTCCCCTTACCTGTACAAATCCTTATTAATTGTATTTTGAATCAAATTGTTGCCATGCATTCACAGTGATAATGATAATGAAATTATGCAATGAAATTTTCTCCCAGAAAGTGCTCAGTCATCTGGATAGACTGAATCCTCTAACCCAACTTTATGTCATATTTACATCACAAGAAATCAACAAAATTTAATTGATGTCACATTTCCTGTCACATATTTTTCAGGTGAGACTTGTCTAATATGGTGAATTTTGGCAGATTTATTCAGGACTATTTGAGCTACATAATAAAGCATGAAAATTTACAAATTAATTAAAATTTCCTAGACCACGTGGCACATATATGTAATCACATGCATCAGAGTTAGTTGGTAAATGACATTCTTCAGGAATTACCT
>NW_025959639.1:0-12500 GCF_023159225.1 Perognathus longimembris pacificus
GCTGGGACGGGATTCACCCGAACGAAGCGGCCCAAGCCCGAGAACACGGACGAGAAACGGGAAAGATCCGGGAGGCGGGGCGGGGGGGGGGGGGGTTCCACGGATGGTGAGGTCACAAGCCAGGAGCCCTCCGATAACACCTTAAGCCCAGTTGGGCAGCAGGAGGGTGCCTGCCTGCCTGCCTGCCTGCCTGCCTGCCTGCCTGCCTGCCTGCAAACTCAGTCAATATCCAATATCAAAGGGGAGGAACGGGGAAGGGAGAGAGGGAGGGAGGGAGGGAGGGAAGGAGGGAGGGAGGGAGGGAGGGAGGGAGGGAGGGAGGGAGGGAGGGAGGGAGGGAGGGAGGGAGGGAGCAGAATAGCGGAACAGACCGAGAGCGAGCACGTCTCCCAGAGAGAACGGAGGCCTTCGTCGATGAGTTGATGAAGGAGCCAACGAACATCGTCCCCAAACTTCGCAGGGTCCTTTCAGGAAAACCATAAACCCGCACAGACAGGGAAAGGGGAGGGTAGAGCAGAGCGGGGAGGTGAGCGCGGGAGAGCGGGACGACAGGAAGACAGACAGAAAGACAGAACGGCAGAAAGAAGGAAAGAGAGAAAGAAAAAAGAAAGAGGGGGTCAGGCAGGGAGGGAAGGAGTGAGGGAGAACACAGAGAGGCTTCTTCTGACAAACACAGAGTAGGTGCGCGGGTCACGCACTCACAGCACAAGTCTGAAAACCCACGGAGAAAGTTGAAAACAAGATGGGGAGAACGTGTGTACTCGCCCATCACTAAATCAAAGGAAAGGGCTGGGAACGTGGCTTAGTAGTACAGTGCTTGCCTAGCATGCACGAAACCCTGGGTTCGATTCCTCAGCACTACATAAAAAGCCAGAAGCGGCACTGTGTGGTTCAAGAGGTAGAGTGCCAGCCTTGAGCAAAAAATGAGCCAGGGAGGGACATTGTTCAGGCCCTGAGTCCCAAGTCCCACTACTGGCAAAAGGGAGGGGGAGGGAGAGAGAGAGAGAGAGAGAGAGAGAGAGAGAGAGAGAGAGAGAGAGAGAGAGAGAGAGAGAGAGAGAGAGGAGAGAAAGACAGACAGACAGACGGAAAGGAAAGGAAAGGAAAGGAAAGGAAAGGAAAGGAAAGGAAAGGAAAGGAAAGGAAAGGAAAGGAAAGGAAAGGAAAGGAAAAGGAAAAGGAAAAGGAAAAGGAAAGGAACAAAAATCAAAGTTAAACCAAACCAAACCAGAGCAGCTGCTGGGGAACGGGGAGGGGTGGAACTACACTATGCCCTGCCCAACCTCTCCTCCATGTGCTCCGACTTCGGTCCAGACAGCTAGGCTTTTCTAATCGGCTCCTCTGTAGCAGGATTCGGGGCAAGGGGCAATGAATCGAAATCATACAGGCATATGTTTCAGGATGGAGGCACGGCTCAAATGAAAGCGCTGCCAGCCCGCCCTGCCAGCCAAGTAAGAAGACCCTGACAGGTTCGATTCCCGGCAGCACTGGTGGTACGGTGGAGTCGGTCCACAAAGCCTCCGGGGACGCGCGGTGCGCGGCGGCGGCGGCGGCTGGAGTTTCCGCAGCAGTTATGCACACACGAGTAAGCGGCGGGGTCGGTGGGCAGTATGACACTTGTCAACTGCATTGCCACTCACGTGCCGTGCCTTTGGAGGGGGGCAGCGGGGAGTGAGTGGAAATCCAGGAGAAACGCACACACCACACAAACCCGCCCAAGCAGAGTGGAGGGGGAGGGAGGGGTTCCTATGTCGCTGGGGTGAAGGATGGATTGCTAGATAGCACAGTCCCGGTGGCCTTTATTTGGGGTCCACAAAGGGACGTATGCAGAAACGCAGGGTTGCAGGGGCGGGGGGGGGGGGTCCGCATCGCAGGAGGGGTATAGTGTCAGAGCCTGGGGCATGCCAAACACCCCAGTCCATCAAAAACAGGTAGAGCGCCTGTGCGCCTGTGAGTCTGTGCGCCTATCCACAAGGGAAGTTCACTCGTTCAGTTAGAAGTTCACTCGTTCAGTTAGCAAAAGAACAAAAATTAGGCCATTTGCAGGGAAATGGACGGACGGATGGATGGATGTGTGTGTGTGTGTGTGTGTGTGTGTGTGTGAGAGAGAGAGAGAGAGAGAGAGAGAGAGAGAGAGAGAGAGAGAGAGACAGACAGAGACAGACAGACAGACAGACAGACAGACAGACAGACAGAACCTAGACCAAGCAAGGGAAGCCCAAACTCAGAAATACAGACAGCAGACAAACAGACGAGGGCGCGTGTACATTTTCTCTCATACGAGCATGCTAGATCAAAACTCTAACCTATACAAGACTCTAGACAATCACAGTCTGTCAGAAGGTGTAACTCCTGTGAACATTCACGATACTGCACATAGGACGTGTTATCCAAAGGAATGACAGGGACGTCGGACCCTGGGTTTTCTGTTGGCATTTCTGGCAGCGGCGGGGCGGCGTTTCGTCGAGCTTTGAGTCTGTCTTTTCCTTTTTAACTGGGACAAGGGTAGGGGCGCAGAAATTGAGCCAAGTAGGGTGAACAAATGCATCCGTGGTACATGGCAAGCACCATATGGAAAGTTACCTGTGCAGTTTGTGAGCAGGGATGGGAGGCGGGAGCCGGGGGAGCAAGCAAAAGAAGGGGTAGAAGGGGTAGGAGAAAAGAAAGGAGGGGAATACGGGAGGGAGGGAGGGAGGGAGAACACTAAGGAAATGTACTGATTACTGCACTTATGAGATGTTAAGCCCTCTTTGCAATACCTTGAGATCATAGAACTACGGAACCAGTTTAAGGGGGGGGGGGGGGAACCCTCCTTGTAAATATAAAGGCGCCATTTAGCCATCGGACACCTCACCCAGACAGACCCCTTTCCTTGAAAGTGTGATAGGAAACCGTCTGTCCCTCCGTCCCTCCGCCCCACGCCCGTGCCTCCCTGCCTTCATCCCTCTCTCTCCCTCTCCGAGTAGATAGGATCAGATTACAGGCACGGGACACTGGACCCCCGACTCCAAGAAAGTTTCCCTGTTCGCTGATGTTGTTTCCCTTTAAACAAAACAGCAGAAGAGAGCCGGTGCTGCCACGTCACTACTCTCGCGAGAGTCTCCCGTCACCATTCTTGGCCATCAGCCCGCCGTTCCGCACATTGTCCGTTAGGTGGCGCCCCAGGAAAAGGAACAACGGCCGACCCAAGAACAATCAAGAGAAAACAGGCATCGGAAGGGCCCCGGGGTGCGAGTGGGGAGAAAGGCGCCGATTGATTTTTCACTCACTCACTCACTCACTTCACAGCATGGGGGAGGAGGGGGACCCGAAACCAACCAAACGAACAAGCAAAAATATCAAAACCACTTTCCCAGCTGGACACGTGAACGAGCTGACCGTCAGTCTTCCCTCCTCGGGGCCCACAGTCAGTTCCTCCGTGGAGGTGTCTCTTCACCACCCGAAGAATCCTACCCGATGGAGGAGGCCTGCTGCGGGGGATGGCACAGGCACGCACGCACGCAGGACCTCACCGCAGCTCAGTGCCTAGATGCCTCTGACCCCCATGATCACGAGAGGTCTTTTCCCTTTCTCCTTTGTTGCTGTGGTCATGTTTGTCTGTCCTGTTTGGTTTAGTTTAGTTTTGTTTTGTTCCTTTATCCGTGTCTGGGAGGGGCACAGAAGTGGAGGGACTAAGGGTGAACAAATGCTAAGGAGGTACTCTCTACGCAGTGTATTGGAAATGCATTACACAACTTGTGGGTGAAGACAGGAGGGAAAGGCCTGTGAGAGAGCCAGGGAAGGAGTGACACTGTCCCAAAAGAAATGTACTGGGTGGTTCTGGGGAATCTACTCTCCTTGTAACTGCAACCCACTCTTTTGTGCCTTCTGGGACTTGGACTCAGGTCCTGGGCACTGTCCCCGAGCTTCCCTGTGCTAGCATTCTATAGCATTTGAGCCACAGTGACACTTCTGGCCTTTTATTATTATTTTTTCTCTGTGTGTGTGGTACTGAGGAATGGAACCCGGGGGCTTCATGCATGCTAAGAAGGCCCTCTACTACTGCTGAGGCACATTCCTGCCCCCTGTAAGATTCTGTCACTATTATCAGCCTTTTTTTTTTTTTTAATTAAATTTTATCTACAAGCTGTCATGCAAAGGGGGTGCAGTAACATAGTAAGGCAGTGACTACATTTCATTTCTCGTGATATCTCACACCCTCATTTTTCTTTCCCTTCCCTAGACCAGGTAGGCATATAGACAATATGTAGCGTACCAAAATCATACACAGTAAACAAGTAGGAAATTCACGTAGAATCAGTCTTGTTTTTTCTTTCTAAACACGACACGGAGGAGAAATTATTCCTAAGGAATAGGTTTCCCTTAAAAGTATATACTCCCTTAAAAGTATACCCGAGCCCGTGCCAAGTTATCTGTGTATTTCTAAACTAGAGTTATCTGAGGGGCAGCGAAGGACCGTAAGCCACTTCTGCCGTGGCAGCATTAAAGCAAGAAAGCGACGCAAAGTACCTTCTCATTAACACACGTTCACTTATAAATCTGCACACAGAGGACATTAAACTTTACTAATGCACCGAACTGCGATTAACCTACGAAGGAGGCAAAATAGGAAAATCGGGGATAGAAAGTTTGGTTCATCTTCACCCAGTAGACCTTCTAAAGCTAAAGTGACATGAGTAACCCACAAATGTTTGTTGTGAAAATGCATACATACATACATACATACATACATACATACATACATACATACATACATACAGGAGTAGATGGAATAAAATATGATGTCCTTCTTTTAAAAAAAAAAAAAATGCCCAAAAGCCAGGAGTGGAGCTGTAGCTCAGCTGGTAGAAGAACCCTAGTCTCCAGGGGAAAAAAAGCTCAGGGAGACCACCTAGGCCCCAGAGGCATCTTAGGGCCCCATACCAAGAGTGACTGGAGATTCTTTGATTCCTGCGCCACGTTTCTAACAAACACAGATGTTTCTCCTGTCATTCCTTTGGAGGGAAGGGTAGAGGGAGAGGCAGGGGCAGGGGCAGGGGCAGGGGCAGAGGCAGAGGCACAGGCAGGCCCTGGCCTGACCTGGGCAAGAAGACAAGACAAGGCCCTTGACCTCCTTCCCCCCTTCCCCTTCTCTCTCCTCACTCCAGAGAAATCAGCCACAGGACATCACACACTCACAGTGATGGAGGGGCCTAGGGCAGAGTCCGGGCATGCCAGCCACCCCCATTCTGTGCCCGGAGCGACACTCCACCGGCAGGGGGCGGGTGGTAGCAGCAGTCTGACAAGTTTCAGCTAGGAGGAAGTCAGTCGTTTGCTGCCGCAGGGGGTGGCGGGGGAGAGAGGTGAGGGAGGTGAGCCCGGCAGAAAGGAAAATACCAGAAAAGGCTGACTTTAGGACCAAAGAGGCCAATTTCATAAACACAGAGGGAAGGGTGAGCCATTTCCCTGTGGCGTGCACGTGTCTGTGTGTGTGTGTGTGTGTGTGTGTGTGTGTGTGTGTGTGTGTGTGTGTGTGTGTACAAAGTTAGAAGTGCTGAGGGCTGTGCCGCCCCGCCCCCACCCGGCCAGAGAGCTCTGCTCTGTGTAAACTCGGGGTGGGGGTGGGCCGAAGGCTAGCCGAGCAATCCGCTCCTCCTGGAACTCTAGGCCACTTTCCTTTGTCTTGTAAATGTTCCCATGGCAACGGCTTAACAGCCCTGCTGATAAAAGGGAAAAGGGAAAAGGGAAAAGGGAAAAGGGAAAGGGGCTGGGGGGGGGGGGTGGGGACGAAGGAGGAGAAGAAGAAGAAGAAGAAGAAGAAGAAGAAGGAGGAGGAGGAGGAGGAGGAGGAGGAGGAGGAGGAGGAGGAGGAGGAGGAGGAGGAGGAGGGAGGGAGGGAGGAAGGAAGGAAGGAAGGAAGGAAGGAAGGAAGGAAGGAAGGAAGGAAGGAAGGAAGGAAAAAAAACGCCTGGCAGGCCGCAGTTGAGGCCCTGAATTCAATGGCCACTAACTAAATAAAACGGTTTTAAGAAAATATTAACGAAGAGTCCTAGGCATGGGGTGAGCAGGCCTAGGCCCCACCTATGAGATGTGTGTGGTGGGGAGGGGGTGCTGTGTTCCATTCCCAGAAAGAACCACCAGGAATTCAGAGACAAGACACCTTCCTAGTGAATGAATGAATGGGTGAGTGACTCCAGTGAAGGCACAGACACATCCACCTATTTTGTTTGCCTTTCAGTCCTGCTACCTGTTAGCATAATCACCCTCGTTTTAGGCAGACAGCCTGCCTTCCTCTTGGGTGACCCACAAACCAGGCCCGCCCGGTGACAGTCACCGGTTCCCACCCAACCTGTTGTTGCACCGCAAGCATGTTCTGCCCCGGTCCCTCGGCTATTTCTAGTGCCCAGATACAAAAAGTAGCGTCCCACCTAAGTGCCAAGACCTACAATGTTTTCACAGTCGCCCATTCCCACCTGCAACACACATACCCCCAACCCTAAAAGCATCAGCGACCTATTTCTGTCACAGTCAGGATGCCAATTCCCCGTCCCAGAGCTGTATTTCTAATGTTTAGGTAGTAGCTACAGAAGGTATAGTCCGAGCCTATGTGTCAGAGAGAGGATGCCGCCCCCCCCCCCAAAAAAAAAAAAAAAGCTGGCTATAAATCATCTGAAGAATGTCCTGTCCCAGATGTCTGGTATGTCCAGTGCCCAGCTGTAACAACATAAGACTTGCCTTTCCCAGCCCCTTCTGCCTTCAGCCTCCCTGATACTGTATCACTAGCCCCCTGACTGAAACATTTTAAAATGTTTCTTTCTTCCACAAGACTGTGTGTCCATATGGTTTCTGGGCTGGTGCTTATACTACCAACAACTGTTTAAACACACACACACACACACACACACACACACACACACACACACAATGTCAAAGCCCACCCATAGGTACAACCATGAATGGAAAGCACCCACAGGGTTATCTTTTAAATCCTGTTAGAAGCTCAAGCTACATAGTTACTTTGTTTCTTTTTTCTCCTTGTCTTTTCAGGGTTTGGCTTTCCTTTCTGCAGGTAGCCCTTAAGCACTGTGCGCCTCCCTGTCTGTTTCTCCCCTAAGAGGATGTATATCTTGTTTTGGCGTTCCACTGTGCGTGCGTGTCCAGAGCAGCTTCATAAAACAGGTCGAGATTACTTCTCCAAGGAGCCAAAGCCCCCCTTTGCAATCCCACCATGAAGTGGTCGCAGTGGCCTGGTTTGAGTGTAGGCATCAACTAAAAAATTACCTCCTTTAGCTTGTGCTTTTATTTCTCCTCTTTTCTTTTCCTTCCTAAGACTCCAAGCCCCCCAATCCCCCACCCCCGTATCCCAGAGCTCTCTATCTCTCACCTTTTCTTTCTCTGTAGTTTGAGCCCTGACTTGTATAACCCCATGAATCTCTGTGTCTTTTTTCTTTTTCTTTTCTTTTCTTCTCTCTCTCTCTCTCTCTCTCTCTCTCTCTCTCTCTCTCTCTCTCTCTCTCTCTCTCTCTCTCTCTCTCTCTCTGAGATCTGGTAACCTGGTGGAGATAAAAACTTAGGAAGAAGGGACTCTGGGGCTATCCCAGACGAAACCCCAAATGTTATGCCGAGTCGCGAGACCACCAAGAAGGCCACCGAGACTCAGAAGTTCCGAAATGAATGCAAAAGCAAGGCAAGACTTTATTCAAGTGGGTGGCGTGGCGGCTCGGGCCTCATCTTACCCGACACCCCCCCCCCCCCCTCCGACATAGCGGAGGTTAGGAGGAAGCCAGGAGCTGCGATTGCACAGGGCTTATAAAGGCAAAAAACAAAGTTACAGCAGTCAGGTGTTCAAGCAAGCACGATTAGGGCTCAGGGCTCGCGATGCATTCTTGTGGCGGTTAGAGTTAAGCATTCCCAGGCGGTTGGAGTTCTTGACCGGGTAGGCCCTAATAAGCGTGCCCTGGGTTTGCTCATAGTTTAAGCAGACAACAAAACGGGGGCTGCCTGAAAATGGGGTTTATTTTAACTCTTCATTCCACCCTTCGAAGAGAGGATGAAAAGGGAGGGAGGAAAGGAGGTAAGTAGGCAGAGAGAGAGAGAGAGAGAGAGAGAGAGAGAGAGAGAGAGAGAGAGAGAGAGACAGACAGACAGACAGACAGAGACAGAGACAGAGATAGAGACAGACAGACAGAGACTGTGAGTGAGAAACAGGAGCTACTCCACATTAATTATATTTATTTATTTATCTACCTACCTACTTTATTGATTTATTTTTGCCATTCCTGGGGCTTGAACTCAGGGCCTGGGCACTGTCCCTGAGCTGCTTTGGCTCAAGGATAACCATCTACCACTTGAGCCACAGTGCCAATTCTGTTTATGTGTTACTGAGGCCTAGGACCAGGGCCTCAGGTAGGTTAGATAAGCAAGCACTTTACCATTAAGCCACATTCCCAGCCCCCCACCCCCTGCATTCTTTAATAGAACTGTCTTGTTTGAGTGAGAAGTGAAGCCAGATAGCCTGGGGCTTGGTTATCACGCCTGAGGCCCTGGGTTGGATTCCTTAGTAACACACACACACACACACACACACACACACACACACACACACACACACACACTGTATTCATGCCCACATGAGCTAAAGAAAATGTAAAGTCAATTTAAGGCCTTGCTTCTCTGTTTTGAACATTAATGCTCGTGAGCAAAATGGATGCCAGCTGCGAGAGAGAGAGAGAGAGAGAGAGAGAGAGAGAGAGAGAGAGAGAGAGAGAGAGAGAGAGGAAGGAAGGAAGGAAGGAAGGAAGGAAGGAAGGAAGGAAGGAAGGAAGGAAGGAAGGAAGGAGAAGCTGTCGGTTAGAATCCTTAGCACAACATAAACAGAAAAAAGGGGGAAGTGGAGTGGAGTTCTGGCTCAAGAGGTAGCCTTGAGCTAAAGAAAAAGGAAAAGAAAAAATTAACAAGAGCAGCAGCAGCAGCAGCAGCAGCAGCAGCAGCAGCAGCAGCAGCCAGTGTTCCATCCTTTAGTCCAAGACCCAGGACTGAAAAAAAGGTGTGGGACTGAAAACAATTTGCTCAGACAGACTTGAATTAGCAGCGTGTGATGCAAGGGTTGTCACAAGCTCAGGGATCATCACAGTACTGTACAGCAGCACCGATGGCTCCAGGCGGGCGGGCAGGAAGGCAGGCAAAGCAGAACTCGGTTCGGCCACGTTCCGGGGCTAGCGAAATCGCAGAGAGAGCTGTCGCTTCACTTGCTCCCTTGCTCTCTCGCTCCCTAGCTCGCTCCGTCCCCGCCCGCCGGCTTGCTTCCCCTCCCTTCCCCCCCCCCCCCACCCGTGCAATGGTACGACGGTGAGCGCGCGCCATCTAGTGTCCGCTTTCTGTAACCACAGTGCTTGTGAACACCAGTTTCCTCCCATGAAATGAATGAATGAACCACAGGCTTCCTACTCAGCCCGTGGGTTGATGCTTTACTAGCGAGCGAGGCCTCGGTGGAAAAAACGGCCACATGGCCTTCTCTTCCAGGGCGGGCGGCTGCACTGCCAGCCGTTTCAGCGAATGACGTGATCATCCAAGAAAATGAAAATAATCAATTCTTGTGCTCGGTGGGCTGTGTGCTTGGCGGGTGTCAGTCATTCAGCGCCGTGCCCCGCTGGCCCTACGTGTTGCATGGCGTCCGGTCCGTCCCCGAGTTCCTTCCCTTGTGCGTGGACAGACGGACGAACGGACGCACGGATGCACGGACGGACGGACGGACGGACCGACCGACCGACCGACCGACCGACCGACCACAGATGGCTTTCCACACAAACACATCCCATGTACTTTGCCTAGCTCGGCCCCCCCCCCCCCCCGACTCACACGCAAGCTGTTTGGGGTCTTAGGACTGGCAAAAGGAAAAAAGAAAGAGAGAAAAAAAAAAAAAAAGGAAAGAATCGGAAATAAATCAAGGTGAAGCCAAGGGGCACTGAATAGACATCAGCAATTACTGGGCAGAAAGGAAGTTCATTGCCTCACGTAGCAAAAGTAGGAAGAGGATTATGAATGAAAATCATAGCCGGTGAACTTGCTCAGGCAGTGAAGATGGGATTATTGGAGGACACAGAAGAGATGAGTGAAAAAACAGGGTGTACCAAAGAGAGAAGATACTTTATGTAGTGAAAAACCAAATGAACATTGTTCCTAAATGTAACCGAGTGACCCACCGACCACAGACAGACAGACAGACAGACAGACAGACAGACAGACAGACAGACAGACGCACGCACGCACGCACGCACGCACGCACACACATACGCAAGCCGGCGCGCCCGCGCCCCCACCCGCGCAGCCTCCCCCCCAAAATCATCCCCCTGCCCTAGCCCCCTCCCCTCCCCTCCCTTCCCCCCCCTGCCCAATTTAGAAACCTAGCATCAGAAATCCAATCCCCTTTCAACCTTGAAGTGTCATACAAACAAGCAAAACGCAGTGAGATTCAAGCAGAACTTTTATTTTGTTATGAGGGGTGGGGAGGGCTGTGAAGTTGGGGAGGGGCAGGGGACCGGGGACCGGGGACCGGGGACCGGGGACCGCGGATCGCGGGGACCGGGACAGCAGGAGGAGTCTCGCCTTCGATCTCTCCTGCTGTAGGCACATCACTGGTGCACTCACTGGATGGGATTCACGGCTGGCTTTGCTTGAGTGTTGAGGGCTGAGGGCTTTAGGCATCTCTACCTGGTCGGGCGTTGGATCCATCCATCCTTCCCTGCTGGGTTGGTTGAGAGATAAAAGAGATGTTATTAGGAGGTGCAGCGTCATCAGTCCCGCCCCTCCCCCCCCTTCTTTTTAAGTTTCGCAGGAAAATACCAGCTTGTCAGGGAGTGGAGCATCTCAGTTCAGGAAAGAACAGAGCTGTCTGTATGTAACCACACACACAGGCGCACACATGCACATCTCCTTGAAATGTATGTGTGCTCCCACCTCTCCCACAAAGAAAATCTGTGGCGGGGATGGGGGGGGGGGTCGTTGCGGGGCAGTGAATGTGTGAGTGAAGAAGGAGTTAGTCAAGGTGCCCGCTGCCGCATCGCGCCCGCCCCTCCTCTGACCCAGAGGCCGCGGCCGCCGCCGCCCCGCCGCCTACGTATGCCCACCGCCCCCCCCCAACCCCCTGCCGAGCCATCCGGCAGTGAAAAGGAATCCTGAATGGGGGGGGGGGGCGAGGATTAAAGAAAAGGAAAAATACAAGACAAGAGAAAAAAGACAAGAGGCAAAGATGGGGTACGGGAGGTCTGCATCTCGAGATTGAAACTCAAGACTGCAGCCCCGTTTATTCTTAACATCCAGCTTTTTATGCGGTTTGGGAACCAGGGAAAGGCATAGGGTTACCAAAGTTTAAGAAAATAAGAAAGCTTTTAGGTCGGTAAATAAGAGGAGGCAATAAAACAAGGCTGAATGGTAAACATAAACCAGGCGCCTATGGACACAGTAAAACATCTTGGTAAGTGCTGGCTGTCAATTAAGCCAAATCTTACCGCATTCCTTGTGATAACAGCACAGCCAGAGGTCAGGATGAGCTTAGCTGCTAGCTCGGCAATGAAAGGAAAACATTGTCTCGGATGCCACCCAACTGGTCGACCTCATTAGAAATAAAAATAAAAACAAAAAGATTAGCTCTAGCTAGATAAATAAATGAATGAATGAATGAATGAATGAATGTGGAGAGGAGGACAGTGCGCGCAGGAGCAAAGGTAAACAGCAGACAGACCTGAATCTTTATCATTACGAGCTAGTAAAGGAATCAAAACAAAACAACAACAAAAAAAAAACGTACAACTGGTCGACCTCAGAACTTTGTTCAGTTTGTCTTGGCGATGGATAATGCGTATTAAAAAAAAGTAATAATTGACAACTGGTCGACCTCAGGACTTTGTTCAGTTTGCCTCGGCGACAGTGAATGGGCTGGCAACTGGTCGACCTCATTAGAAATAAAAACCAAAAGATTAGATAGACAAATAAATAAATAAATAAATAAATAAATAAATAAATAAATAAATAAATAAATAAATGTGGAGAGAAGGGCAGTGCGGGCAGGAGCAAAGGTAAAGGTAAACAGCAGACAGACCTGAATCCTTATCTTTATAAGGTCGACCTCAGAACTTTGTTCAGTTTGTCTCGGTGACGGATAATGGAAGGAAGGGCAGGCAACTGGTCGACTTCATTTAAATAAACAAATAAAAAATAAGATAAACTCTCAGGAATAGATAAATAATAACAAAAAAAATTGTAAAGTGGAGAAAGCGAGAGCGCGCGAATGCACTCAAGCAAACACAAACAGCACAGCACGATGCGTATTTTTTTTTTAATTGACAAAATAAATCAAAAATAAAAATAAGTGGAAAAGGCGAGAGTGCGCGAGCACACAGGAGCAAAGACAAGCAGCGCAGCTTGATGCGTAGTAAAAAAAATAATAAATAGACAACTGGTCGACCTCATTAGAAATAAAAACCCAAAAGATTAGATAGACAAACAAACAAACACATTAGATA